>NW_020455632.1:1141388-1175583 GCF_003342845.1 Nothoprocta perdicaria
CAATCATTGTATCAAAATAATTGTACAAAATCAATTATTGGAATACTGCAGTTTTGGAAGCATTCTCATCAACTTGTCCTTAAGTGTTAGATCATAAAAAGTGGCTGGAGAAAAGGACATGTTTCAGCTCACAGGTYCTGCTGAACCACTCACAGAATCTGAAGCAGATCAAGAAGATGACAATTTTATTCCAGGGCTGAACTGGGAGATATATCAAAATTGCCAAAAATAGAYGGGCTAAAGCAGCAAATAAAAAGCTTTAGTCTAGGTCTAATTCAAGCTATTATTTCTTATTAAAATATAGGTGYGTCTGCACTCTTACTTAGCAAAGATTGCCTAACTCAGGCCAGTCACCCACAGCTAAGATCATGTCATTGAGGTCTGTCTGTGTTGGCCTAACAGCTTTTGAGTCTTTCACGCAATTTCAGCCAAGTTTATAGGTGCACAGAATTCAGGACAGCATGAGGATCTCATACATTTAATGAAATCTGCATAAAGGAATGAAATCTTGTTACGTGCTTCTTCCAAAAGAAAGAGTCAATCTTTACTTGCTACCAGAGAACCCATATTACAGAGGAGAGGTTGGGAATGAACGACATGTATGAATGTTGTAGCCAGCCCATGGTCAAAGTTCCTCGCTACTTCTTTGGAGAATAATTTAGTTGGGAAGTTAGCTGAACATGACACAAACCCATAGAGCCAGCCTGTTGTTTAGGCACCTTAACCTGCAAAGCCATGCCCCACAGTCAACTATCTATATAATGGACGGGGAGACATAAAACTGGAGGCCCTCCATAAATACCCTGGTACTCTTAGGTCCCTTAGACTAAAATATTAGCGTATAAATTGGGTGAAATGAATTCTACCACTAACTTAAGCCATCTGAGAGGCAGAAACTGAATCTAACCTTGCTGTCTAGACTGCTCTTACAGTCAGCAGAGAGATGCTTCCAAGAAGGACTCAACTCATTTAGATGTGTCTCTTAAGGCCTGAAGAACCGCCCAGAATTGTTTATCATCCTTAGTCGACGAATTCATAGAAGCTAAAAAGYTAGCAGTATTAATTTAGAAAAGCAGACAGGCATCTTTTTTAATAGTCAAAGTAAGGCGACATTAACTTATCTGACTGAACCTAATGAAGTAGCCTGACTTGCCTCCCAGGTTTAATTGGCTCTGCTGTTTATTGAATTACTTGTTCTTGCAGCATCAACACTTTCTGGGATTCAGAAAATGGAGATGCTAATCCAGGGCAAACCCCTCCATTTCACTAGCTGGTTCCCTTTTATTCTGTATAAGGGGAATGGTATCATCCGCTTAGCTCAAAAGAGGGATAAACTGAAAAAGGGACTCTCAAAAAATAGTGTTATTTACTTCAAACACATTTTTTTTAACCTTATTTTTTAAACTGGAGTTACCTGGAGAAAGTAAAGTAAGCTAAAAAGAGGGTTTTTTTTTGCATATGTTTTGGCAGCAGATATAAGGGCATAGCATTCAGAAGGGGTTTCTAGGGCAGGCTGCCAATCTACTCTCCTGTTTCATGTGGACCAGAGTTTCTTCAGGATAGGCCCTATATTTTGTTGTCTTTTATTGCAGTCACTGTTTTGGTTATGCCAGGTGCTAAGTCTGTGGCACTATAAACTTGTCACTGAGTTTGGTTCCCCTGACACACAGTTAACATTCACTGAGGCAGTGTTCCTTGCAGTGAGTGTTGCTCTAGTTAAGAAATACAGGTCTTAAGTGTTTCTTTTTCCCTAAAAAATATGATTGCTCATCTCAAAATAGATCACTATTCTGAATTTTGGAATTTTATGCAGGCAAGAAATTCAGATTTTTTTCACTATCTTTCTAATCCATAACTATACAGCTTTGTAGACTGAAATATATAATATGTTACTGGGAAGTTTCTGCAAACTACATCAAAGCCTTCRTCTCAATATTGACACCTTTACAGTGCATAAAGGAGATATTTCAGCCATGCCAATGTAAATGTACAGTAGTGACAGGAGAAACATATCCATAAAGTTGCAGATCACATTCCAGGCTGGTTTACAGCAGTAAAACTCTGCAGATTTTTCTAGCATTACTCATATTTTACATTAAAATAGCTCTGTCCTCTTCAGGCTGCATCTCTGATACGCTGCTATAAGGCAGGGCAACTCCTCTGCTTTTCAACACCTTTTCCACCTCACTCATGGCTGAACCTCCTACCTAACACTGGAATAACTYGCCCTCTCCCAAAGGACTACACAGCAAGCAGCAAATCCCTCTTAAATTATTTTATTTGATTCCCCAAACAAAGCTCTTTTCCAGACAGATGTGGTGTCCAACRATATTACTAATGGAAAGAATTGAAATCGGAAAGGACGGTTCTTGTAATGGAAGTACCAAAGCTGGATGTGAGCCGCAGGAAACTCATTTCCTATGGCGTGTGTGACGAGCGGGACACCTCACTGTGTCCTGCCCGGGGACTTGGCCAGCTGAAGGAGGAAGCAAAGGGTGGTTTGCAAGGGAAGGCTTCGACAACAGAGGTTCAGTACTGCTAGAAACCCTAACTTTGTTTTTCCTTGTTATATTTTCCACTGCTTTATACAAACAAAGCCTGATGAAGAAAAGGATATTCCAACTCAGACCATACATCTTTTTTCTCTGGCAGTTTGCAATCATTTAAGAATTTATTTTTAAGCAAACTTTCAGTCTAGAGGGCTAGTAATTGCAGCAACTGAGGTGCATTTCTGCAACATTTCAGGTCTTTGCCACCATTTTTTATTTAAAAAGGCAGCAACATGGGTCCGAACGTGCCATTTGTGGCCATGACAAACAATAAATCCCCTTACAGAAATGGGAAATGGTGACGGTGGCACTTCTTGGTTCCTGCTACCGCAGTGCACTTCAGGAAGGGTTGACCTTCCCAACACAGGCGGCTTTGCTGCTGCTTTTTCCTTCATGTATTATATACTCATATATCTTTAATGGGGAGTAAGAGCAATGCAATCAATTATTTATCATGTGGCTGACACGACACAATGAAGATGCAACAGACAACTATTCAATAATGCATTAGCATGCACTATGTATCTGTGTTGTGGGCAACTGCAAGACAATATGACTGAACCTTGCACTCAGCTTGACTTCACAGCCAAGAAATTACATGCACTTGTCTAGTTCACTCTACTGAAAGGCATTATTCTGTCCTAGCAGCTTTATAGCTTTGCATATGCTTGAAAGAGAAGAGAAAGTAGATTTATCCTCAGGACAGTTATGAAGTTCAATAAACATATTCTACATGAATTGTAAGGAGACCAAAACAATTCCTCTTGTCTTGTTGTCTTAATATAGACTTTTTATTTTAGGGTCTGATTTTGTTGTCATTACAAAGTTGAGCTGTAAAATGTACATGCTCCAAGCATAAGGCAAATGTAATTTGTGTAAGCATGGCAGAATCGGGTCAGTTTGGGTATACTGTGAGTGGGACATTAGCTATAAGAATTCACAGAGAGCATATATCACTGTGGAAATGCTTTACATTTCCTGCACCTCTCCCATAAATACCATGTCCACTAACACAGGCTCTGGAGGGTCACAGAATATTCCTAATTAGACTAGGTCTTTATATTCCTGCATGCTTGGCACCGGCCAAATACCACAAAGAGCAATTCAAGAGCATGGCAGGAATACAAAGAGGACATGTTGCGAGATGTGCCACCCGAGCATGTGTAACAGAACCTAGCCAAGGAATTCTGGTCATCTAGCAAGCCAAGATAACAGGACAATAAGATTCATCTTTTTTTTTGTTTTCCTTCTTGATTTCATTCTCAGTCTCATCCTGTTCCACAGTGCTCACAAGTATTTCCTCCCCCTTCCTCGTTTGTCTTTGATGCTTACATATCCATGAAGGTTTGAGAGGACCTTTTAGCCAGTAGTGCCTACATAAACGCGCGGGTGATCCTTCCTGGCTAAGTTACACATTTCAATAGAGGGATGAGCCACCAATCTTCCAACATAAGGAATGAGAGGGTCCCAAGACCAAAACACAGGTCCGGCCAGAAAACAGCCTGGCAGGACTGTTTCTTCTTCTGGCAGGAGAAACAGKCTCTGGGATATCAACCCTTCCCAACCACCCCAGTGCAGAGCAATAAAAATATCCCATCAGCTCTGCACTAATGACCTGCTGTTCACAAACTGGTCATCCTTTGATTTTCCAGCTGTAGACCTCCAGACTTGTAGACTCCAGGCTTCTGTAAGAAATCTGTGCTAAAAGCTTCATTTATCAGTGCAGCACTTCGGATTCCCTCGGCAAGTGCTAGGAACAAGCTAGTAACAAATCTACCCATCTGTGGCAGGGCACTGGTTTCAGAGRCTGCGTGCACCCAGAGCTATAAATCTGAACTTTGGGAGTATATTCTTAACATGCTGCCACTTCATACCAACATGTTAAGGAGTATTTTGGCCTCAGAGGCACCTGCAATTGAAACACACCATTTCTCCTCCTTGTGAATGACTACTCRCTCCCTGTTTACCAGGTTCTTCACTCAGCTGCTTTGCAGCAYGTTCCACCTCATTCACGCTGAAGCTCATCCTGACTAACGGAGTCATCATCTATCACCTTGCAAAGGGCTTAGCAACTATGGAGTCATTAAATGAGGGGGGAAAAAAAAACATTCTTGGAAAAAGAGAGAGAGAGACCTAAGAAGCAAATAGGGAAAAACTAGTGTTTATACAAATGGGTGTTGGCTAAGCCATGTGAGAAGGCCCAGTCAATATGCCAAGATTACATACACTCTAAATGTCAGACGCAGACAGAACAGTTCCACCATGATCTCATATGTATATTAGAAATACATAATGAAGAAGTCAAATGCTTTTCCTCGGGGCATCCAACTTTTTGATCCAGACTGGACAGACATTTCTGTTATGCATTTTATTTTAGAGACATGGTATAATATTCCTCGTCGGCATTATGTAATATCCCCTCCCTTCACAAGCGTTCTGAGAATTCCTAAGGAATCGTCTCCTCCAGCCAGGGATTCCACATGGCAAAATGAGACATGACTTCACTGGCACCGATGCGATACGAGCAGACGGGACTCCGTGGTGCCTCCCTCCAGCACAGCACACACGGTTTCCAGGGCAGATGGGTGACATGCACCATTGCTTCTGGAGCATCTATCTTATGAGGAAAAACTAAGGCAGCTGGGCCTGTTTAGCCTAAGGAAGAGAAGGTTGAGAGGAGATCTGATCAATATRTATAAATMCCTGAAGGATGAATGTAGGGAGGAAATGGCCAAGCTCTTCTGAGTGGTGGCCAGTGATAGGACAGGGGGCAATGGGTGTTAAGTTGAGACATAGGAAGTTCCATCTCCATGTGAGGAAGAACTTCTTTCCTGTGAGGGTGACAGAGCCCTGGAACAGGCTGCCCAGGGAGGTTGTGGAGTCTCCATCTCTGGAGATCTTCCAAACCCACCTGGATGCCACCCTGTGCCCTGYGCTCTGGGTGTCCCTGCTTGTGCAGGGAGGTTGGACTAGATGATCTTTAGAGGTCCCTTCCAACCTTAACCGTTCYGTGAATCTATGATTCACTCAAGGAATAAACACATGGATCAGGATAGGAGGATGACAGGTATCTAGATGCTCTCTCTATCCATCAGATAGACCATAAACTTCTCACCTATCTTCTCTAGTTATCTAGATGAATTCCATCCCGAATGACCTGATCATAGCAGATCACTGAAAAAATACAATTTAGAAACAAGTTGGTTTTGATGTGCACACCAACCTCCTTCCTATGAGTCCGTAGCTTCCTAAGGTCTTTTAGACTGAGTGACTGGAAACCTGCTTACACACTTACCATATAGCACTATAGACATGCTGTACAGATAACAGAAGATAAAGGTCACTTCTAGCTTTCACAAAATACTAAAAAGGTTTTTATTAACAAGTTTTATATCCAATCATCCTTGTTATTTTGTCAAAAGTTCAGTCTCCAATTAAGATTAGATAGAAACACCATTTTGACAATCAGCCTTTATCAACCCACTACCATGCTTCAGTAAAAGAATGTCGTATTCACATGCCATTATTTTTCTAAGCTATTTTTTTTCTAGGCTATTAAATATATGCAATATATTGATTAATGGAACAACCCTCTTGTAGCTGTATAATTTATTCTTCCCAGCTACAGGAGACATATCTGCTTTCCCTCCCAAAAAGGAATATTTTTGTAATACTGTTTTCAAGGTAAACAGTTTCATGTGCCCCAAATCAGACCCAAGCAATGTCCTAAGTAACACTCTGCCTGTGAACTCTCAGAGTATGCTCTGAAATAACATTAGCTAGGAGGTATTCTTATTTGCCACATTTTTTTTTCCAGATTTACTTCATCTCTCCTAGTGCTGTAGATCCTCACTGGTGTGAATTGGTCCAGTTCTGCTGATATCAGTGTAAACACAATTGAATATGCCAATTGAAGACCTTGATCAACACAATTTGAAACTAAACTGAACAGTGCACTCAAGACTATTCTMCAGAGCAGTATTCTGCAAGAAAATTCCCAATTCTGGGATCAGAGAAAAGGCTGGATGTTGKAAAGAAGAGATTCTGCCATCAGCGAGCTAGGTAAGTCTAACCTACCTTCATTTAAGGTGAAATAATGACTGTGAATTGATCAAGGTCAGAAAGTTCGACATATCCAGAAATAATATTATTAATTAATACACTTACTYTGCCTTAGGAATCTTGAAAGGTTTAATTCAATAAGCCCTTAAGTATCTTCAGAGCCTTCAGAGTATCTTCAGTGGAAAGGAAACTATTAGCAGTGCAGTGTGTTATTTTCCATCTCTAAGTTTTGATATATGTGATCTTATAAATGAGCTATGGAAAAAGTGGCAGCTGTTATCTTGACAGATGGGTCTCAGTCACTGCTCTGCTGGACATTAGACAGTCGTCTCTCCAGAGAACAATAGGAATTTCCAAGTGCTTGTATCTATTTTCATCTACTTAATAAGCCACTCATGTCTTGGGCTAGTGAAAGGAAGAAGCAAGGAGAATACACAATAAATGTTTTAGGGAAAACCTCTTATAGGAAAGCAGGAGGGAGGAGAATCAAATAATTTTCATCTATTAGCAAGCTCATCTTAAGAGTTTTACAGAAGTAACAGACTGAAAAATAATAAGAAGATTATTGTAGAGGCAGTGGAGACAAACAAGCACTTCCAGAAGATAAGATACCAGCAGCCTGTGCACTGGAGAGCAGCCTACAGTCAGCTGCACAGCAAGGAAAGTGCAAGGGGGCACTTCAGTTCCCAGCTTTTTCTGTCATCCTCACCCTTTTGCACGTAGGGCTTTGAACCTGATTTTAAGGCCATACACAAGCCTGAGAGAGTCCATCCTTTCTGAAGGACCTTTTCCATCACAAAGACCTACTGAGAGGATTATCAGTTCACCCCCACCTCACACCTGCCTTAAGCCTTCATGCTCCACAGACTCATCACCAGACAGCAGAACATGCCGTGGAATCGCTCTCATTGCCCCACATTGACTCTGCATAGTCATCTAAAGTGAAGGATCATGAAACTAGGAGTAGACTGAGGAAGTAATCAGTAATTAGAGAAATCTAAAGGGATGGGAAGAAACCTGGATCCCAGTCCTTGCTGGAAGGGTTGTTGGGTAGTGTCTATCCCTGCATCATTTAGACAAAGTTCTCATTGCCTTGAGCAGGAGTCATAAACACGGACAGCCTCTACAGGCTGTAATGCTTTCCAAAAACAAATATATTTCAAGCTCAGGACCACTGTTGACAAAAGACACTATAAATTAAGCCAGTTTAAATACTACAGATAGAAAGAGTAGGCAGTCATAGACACRACCAACAAAGATAAACATTGTCAAAAATATCTCAACATCACAGTACGGTGGAAAACAACACAAACAAATTGAGAGTGGTCCAAACAGTGAAGTGTTACATAAATGTACTATTACACCAGCAATGGAAAGTGGGAAGATTTCAGACTCTAAAACGAAAGGTGTAACATCCTGGTCTGTAAAAGTAAAGACTGAGAGATGGTAACGACATTGCATAACTCAGAGCAGAGCACTCTGTAGCAACAGGTCAATATCTTTTATTATGCCACTGAATGCCCCTGAAAGTTCTTGCTGCTTTAAAAAACATTGTGTGCAAAATGAAGTAAAAAAATGCCTCTGTTCCTACCAATCAAACAGGTTCATGTACATCAKGTACACAAAAGACTTTCTTCTACAGAGAAGCAACGGATTGTCCTGTTCAATTCTACCCAAAATT
Source organism: Nothoprocta perdicaria (assembly GCF_003342845.1). Lineage (NCBI taxonomy): Eukaryota > Metazoa > Chordata > Aves > Tinamiformes > Tinamidae > Nothoprocta > Nothoprocta perdicaria. The sequence goes on from NW_020455632.1 coordinate 1,149,681, forward strand.
CTAAAGAAAGCATGATTTGGGGTTGAATGAMATGAAAGCATGAAACATTTGACTTGAGATAATTAAAATTTTGCTTTATTCTCACCTGAAACTTTTAATTCCACTGAGAATACATTGCTTTGTTCTCAGATTATTAACATGAACTATTTATTTAAATACAGTTTGTATGAGATCTAGTCATTCTTGAACATCACAACATTTCAAGTTAATACCAAGTGCTGCTTAGCTACATCCAATCTAAAAGATACAAGAGACATTAAGGAGAAAACATAAAAGAGAAATCAAAAAGTTGAAGCACGTAAGGAGTGTACTGAAAGGCAGGCATGTTGGATAAAATTCAGGTGTTCACACAGCGAGACCAYAGAAAGGAAAGCCACAATCAATCTAAAATTTGGATCAAAGAAGCTGTGACTTGAGCGAGAGGGATACAGTTAGCTAGTCTAAAATAATCAGTAAGCCAGATACTCTCAGTTGTATTCTACATCCCTTTTAAAAATCATAGAATACATCTTCCCTGACCAGATAACACSGGTTACTCTGTAATCCATAATCTGTAATGGCATGGAACGTAGTGAAAATCCATGAATTAAGGTCATTATTCTATTCTATTTGCGCAGTAAAAAAAAAAGTCTGTGAGGATGAATTTATCTCAGTATGGAGGACCATCTTAACACCTGAACTTGAAGATATCCGGGCTCCCCGCATCAAGTCCCAGTAATCCAGCTCACAAGGGCAGCAAACATGGAAGCCATGGAGTCTTGAAAATCATTCATTAGAAAGAGAAGTACTCTGGCTGTCCTTATTATCAAATAGTTGCCAGGAAAGAAAGGAAATAAAACAAAAATTACTTAAAACAATGAACTTAGGCTACTTAAGCTAAAAAAAAAAAAAAAAAAAAAAAAAAAGGCACATAGAATTTAGATTTCTCTGCCAATCTAATCGGTGTTCCCTAACACAACTGAATACCTGCAAGCTTCTGCCTGCTCACGTGGCCAGAGATCACTAAGGACAGTGCCAGGCATGCTTAAGCCACCCCTATTTTAACTGAAACAAACCACAGGAAGGCACGCTCTGCATCTCATTTTGCATCTCATGTGCCCCGGCGCAGTCTGTGGGCTCAGACAGTATCCTAGAGACACAGGACACTGTATATTGTGTTCCTGTTTGGTCTATTAAAAGCATCCACCTAGCACAATAAACATCTCCRTGTAGTAAGATCATCACTATCACCAAACCCTCTATTTTTGGCCTCACTTAGCTGCTGCCAGGTAATAATCTTCCCTGAAGACAGGGCATTTTGGTTSCTGGTGGTCATGAAACACCAAAAAATGTGGTCAGTCACTAGTGGAGGGGTATGTGCCTTCCATGTGCACTCTACATCCCTGTGTTTACCTTCTAGCTATATATATGTATAGAATCACAGAATCACAGAATGGTTGAGGTTGGAAGGGACCTCAAGAGATCATCTAGTCCAACCCCCCCTGCTCAAGCAGGGACACCCAGAGCACAGGGTGGCATCCAGGYGGGTTKGGAAGATCTCCAGAGAAGGAGACTCCACAAGCTCCCTGGGCAGCCTGTKCCAGGGCTCTGTCACCCTCACAGTGAAGAAGTTCCTCCTCACATGGAGATGGAACTTCCTCTGTTTCAACTTGTATCCCTTGTGCCTTGTCCTACCACTGGCCACCACTGAGAAGAGTTTGGCCCCTTCCTCCCTACATTCATCCTTCAGGTTTTTATACTTATTGATCAGATCCTCTCTTGACCGTCTTCTCCAGGCTAAACAGGTCCAACTCACTCAGTCTTTCCTCGCCTGATAGTTGCTCTATACTACTCTCTGTCCTTGCAAACTTTGCCTCTAATGCTTGCTAGTCATAGTCCTTCTAGTGAGGTGGTCACGTTTCAAAGTCCAGTGTGGCTGGTGCTTAGGAAGAACTTGCCTCCACTTCTCCAGGCAAAAACTACATACAAATTTTTGAACAGCTTGCCACTGAATTAGTGAATCTTTTTGTGCTTTGTGCTTAGTACTGAGATGGCTTCTTTGATGTAAACAGCCTTTTCTGCAAAGATCTGAACATCTGATTCTGCAGATTGCCTAATTCTGCAGAGTCTTAGACAGCAAATCTGAAATTAATATTTTGATGTACAATTTTAGAAATATACTTCACATACATGGCTTTCCTCAGAGCTAATCAGCAAATACTGTCAAATGATAAACCAACTTCACTTGGATTTCATTGGGTGGAGAGGTCAACAGTTTCTGTTGAGGTATAATCATGTTTTTCCTGCTTCTATCACATCTTTTTCAACTTCTATTAAATGTTTTTCTGCTTCTATCATGTGCACTATSTAGACACAGTATATCTTGCAGAGAGCAAGAGCTCATTGATTAGTTGCATCTGTTTCAATGGGGCTGCTTTATATGACCATGAAACCTAAATATTGGTGCATTGCAGCTTGTCATTTTTAGCTGCTGCAATACCATGCCTTGTTTTGGTGCCTGCTGCCGGATTACATCATCTCACAGTAACTTTTGCAGTGGAACAGCCAGAGCTGCTTCTATCAGGCTATTATTGACCAGAATTTCAACAATTTTTTTTTTCATTTTTCTTTCCTCTCTTTTTTTTTCTTTCWTTCTTTTTAGTCTTTCTACCACAATATTGGAGGAATGTGAAGAAAAGGGAAATTATGGAATCAAATCAACAAGGACAATGACCTTAGAAAAGGYAGTGATGCTTGTAGTGCAGCCTAAAGGTGAATCAAACCTATCTCCAATAAATACATCAGTGGTTTCAGTCCTTCAGAACCGGTATGTGGATATATATATACAATTCTATTTTCACATATAGCCTCCGTGCCAGTGTCTTTATATAATAATCTAATAATGGCTAGAGATGCAACCCTGGCAATGCAAACACAACAAAAAGACCTTGTTTGCTGTGCTGCAATGATGATTTTTGCTACAAATGCCTCCCCAGGCTGGGAGCAGGACATTAAGCTGTCACATAATATGGACTGCGGGTCCAGGCTGCATGTCTGAGTATATTTGTCTTGGACTCCACACCAACTTGAATTTTAGAGATGCATTATGTGTGTTCAAATCAAATACCAAGTGTCCTCTGCGAAAGCTCAGAAAAGCACAGAAAGATCTGTGTTGACATTTGATATTGCCTAATAAAGAAGGSAGGCAAATTTAAAGTATGGATTTCTGTCTGTCTTTTTCAGGTGACCTAATGCAAAAGAATGCATTAGCTAAAAGAATGACATGAATTTTCACACGTGACATCTCTTCTAGCCATAGCACAATATATGTTTTTATCCTGAGGCAGACAGTCTTTGTCCCAGTGACTGTGAGAACATGTTATCTGATCCATAATTTGTTTAACAGTTTGCAAAACTCATTCAGCCTGTTGCTCAGATATGATCTTTATTTCTGTCTTGATGGTAACAGCAGTACCAGACAAAGGACATTGGACCATGTCCCAGTTTGGCTGCTTGCAGCACCATCTAAGCTTTCAGAAAAGAAGACGAATCAGTGTCACCTACATATTTAAGGTTACAAGAATTTCTTCCCATTGTCACAATCTCATTCAGGGCAAGTTCAGCATCCCGTTTGCTCTGCTAGAGTGTCAGGGAACGCAAAGCAGCGTTGTTACCTTTTTATCTGCCTCTGCAGCCTTCATGAAGATTAGGAAGTGTTGCTCTGATCTYCTCCAGTTCTATGCCACCTTGCTATCTGGACACAGAAGGTCAGATTTTCAATAGAGGTAAGTCAGCTGAACCTCAGAAAGGTCAACAGAGCAATTCTAACTTAACTCAGCCGAGAAGAAATTGTCACTGAGCTATTCCAGAGATAGGAGTCTGGACAGAGGGAATTTCCCACCACACACTTTCTATCACCATTTTCTACTCTCATACTTAAAAGTACCTCTAGCTACCTGAATATACTGTTTATTCCTTGCTCCTATTTATTTATTTCATTTGTTGTATTCAGAATTGCTGTATGCACAATTTGTGTTTCTGGACTCAAGAAAATTACTATCATCCACTCCCTACACCAGACACATTGCCTAACATGGAATCTCAAGTTACTCACTTGAACCCAGGACTTGCAAACCTTGATAAGGTTACAAAAGATATAGAGAGAATGTGTAATTACAACTCCTCATTATTAAGAGTAACAAACGTTATTACTAACACCTGGATCCAAACTCTTTCTTCTTTTGTCCTTGTCTTAGGAGCTTTCTGCAAGGCAAGAAGGGAGCAAAGGAGCAGCCTCTCAAAGACCTTGCATACACAGTTTTATATACACCAGGCTTCAGGAAAGGTTTTTATGGTTTAATTTTTGTGAGGAAAAAAGAGATCTATGTACAAGATACTAAAATAGTTAAGTGTCAATAATAAGGTACAGGTTTCAAACCCTGTTGCTGCCAAAGCAATATGTCTGATGCAAGATGGTCATACCAGTCAAGGGCTGCAAGAATAAAAGGAGGGCTTCATACCAGATTCCCCATCAAAGCCACAGTGTTGAGAGTGCACAGAATAAAATAAATGTTTCATTACCTCAAAATAACGCTTGCATTTTTTTTTTCATTCACATAAATTCAAAGCAAACTGCAGCCAGGTTTAGGCTGGCTGATTTTGCTGCATTGGTGTGACTTTGCTAAAAATAGGCAAACCAAAGCTGAGTTCCCTACTCAAGTTTGGCTCTGTATTAATAGATGTATCCATGACCCTGGGGCCCTCCCGCATTAAGTGGTCTGAGTCAAGAGTGGTCTTCCTGACTCATCCGAATCGCCTTCCTCCTTTTGGGTACCTTGTAAATAACCGCAGTGTACATGCTGCTGACTTCAAATAGGGCTTGAGCTAAAAGGCCAGTAAGTGATACTTGCATTAGCACGTTTGTTTTTGGAAATTCGGTGTCCATGCTATACAGAGAGCAAATAGGAGAGAAGATAGGAAAGAAAAATCTTGAAGCTGTGGGCTTTCAGAGACAGCCTTCCTTCCCCTCCAGTGGGAAAGTGCCAAGGAACAAATTGCATAGTGTGTGCAGAGGAAGAAAAACCTTCTGTCCTGCTGTTTACTTGTGCTGGCACATGCTATTAAGTGAGTATTCCTTGGGGAAGCGCCAAGCTGCCCTCAGGAAGTTCCGGCCTATCTCGAAGACAGTCATCATTTACTACTGGAAAAAAAAAATATAGCAGGGGCAATAAGAGGCTAAGATTATTGGGTTTAACTTTTWCTGGCCCAAAGCCAAGTATGCAGGGAAAGGCTTAAGCGAACTCTCTTCTCATGCCTCGGAGCCAACAATAGATGTGGGCAGCCCAAAGATTTACAGAGCTGAAGTGGAAGCAGACAAGCAGGGGGGAGCCTTAGGTGCTTACCATAATGCCCAGGGCAGTGCTTGGTGGCACCGGGGGCCGCGGYGGCCGCGGTGGGAGGACTCGACGATGACACCACCAGCACAAAGTGTCTTTTCACACATGCGATCCTGTGCGGTCCTCCTTTTCCCTCGGGGTGTATTAATAGCACTCAGTTCATATTGTACATAGCATAGTATAAGGATCTCTGTCTCAAGTTAGCATGGGCAAGGCTGCCAGAGGGATCAAATATTTTCAAAATGAACAAAATAATAATTCTGGAGACACAGATGAGGTCTTGACTCCAGTAATCTATGCTCCCTTTCTCCCCAAGCGTCTCACTGAGGCCACCTCCCCTTCTGAGTGTCTACCCTCAACACCTAAATATGTCCTGGCATTGAAGAGAAATGAGCTTTTTAATGGATGGTTTGGCTGAGAGGCATCTCTTACTTTGTTTACCTTCAAAAGACCAAAAGGGAATATATTATTGACTCAGGTGTATGTATACCTGACTGTGTCTCTTCCTYCTCTGTTCGTTGCTGTTTACCCTCCTCCTTAGCTGTCTGGGAATAAGAGTTTCTCTTAATTTGTTTGTGAAGAGTTGGAGTCTTTCAGTAACGCTGTGATACAAATAAAATCAAATTTGCTTCTCTCTTTGCTCTGTTCTTGGAAAAGATGGTGGTACCAAGAAATGGTGGGAACATCTAAAGTGGGGATTTGGGAGCAGAAGTTTGCCTTAAAAGCGCCTTCATTGAAAGCAAGCAAAGGATCGTTAAGACCTGCTGTTTTAGTCCTGATGATTAGCTAGTTCATCTCTTACTTTCACAGAGCTTATCTTCCCAGGACATCCATAAAACTGTGGTGCACAAATTTAATCTGAGATCCACAAATAGTCCTCCTGACTATTTATGTCTGAAGCTCAAGAACTGTCACTGGATGATCGCTGTAGAGGAACAGACCCTTAGCAAGAAGGACCTTGAAGAACAGGTACCTTCTGTAGCAGTAAGTATAGGGTTTAATTGCACTATTTTGAACTATTTAAAAGCAATCTTCCCTCTTACTCCTACATGCCCATGTTTACTAGAATATCTAGAAACAGAGCTAGATACATACTAAAAAACACAAAAAAACCCAACTCTGTAATAAAGAACAGGCCTCTTCATTGGGAGGTTTAATAATGAAACATCTTACAGCAATTCTTTAAGGTCCAAATCATGTCAGGGTACACACGTGACTAATTTTCTATTTACCTTTTCCCCTTAAAAATGCCCAAACCAATAGCATAACCTCATAGTCACCAACCATACTGCAGCACCATTCGGCTCGCAAGAGGTAGAGAACTACTCTTCTGACATAGCCCCAAGAAGACCCATAAAGCAAGTACAATCCAGTGGACAAAGAAGACCTTGCCTTGCATGACTCTAGCATTAGTTTCCAAAGCACCAGAAGAGTCTTGCATGTCACTGTCTCATTTGATCTGTAGCTTTGTTTTCGCTTGCYCCCTACATGCAAAGAATTCGAGTGCCATGTCCTGACCATCTGCAGAAGTTAAATCATAGGCACTGGACATCTTTGTCATCAGGTTCTTGCTCTGCCGAAATAAGAGTAAATCAAGGCAACTCTAATCTGATCAGTGAGGCCAGCAGGGAGGTCCGGAGCTGGCTCGAGGGCCACACACGGACTTGCAAGTTGCCCAAATGCTCCATTACGAGCCTGGACTCAGTTACATGAACATATGTGGTGCAGGCAGGAGGCTGCGTGTGCAGAACGATGAGCGCCAAGCCCAGCGTAATCTTGCTCTACAACTCTGCATCTTTTCCTACTTTTCCTTGCCTTTAAAGCTGTGCTGCTGTTCCCCAGTCAGAACCTCTAAGCGGGAGCTGACCTGTCTGATCCCAGCTGGGGTCTGAGCCAACACAGATTATCGCCAACGGAGAGCTACAAAATCATAGCTGTGGCATGTTGAGGTCAGGGAGGTTTTCTCAGCTGAAATCGCTTTCCCTCTCGCTCTCCTTGGCAGCAGAGTGTCTTTGCTCTTGCTTTTCCGCTTAGGGAGCTGCTCACGCTCGGAGGCGATGGGTTCTGGGTCATCCCCAGACCCCACATTGACCTCACATTTCGTGCTGGGATCATCTGAAGGTACCCCCTGGATCAGCCTCGCTCTACATCCCATCAACTCAACTACAAGAGCAGCCCCAAGCAGGGCCCTAGGGACTCCACAGGTCTCAGCTTGTGGTTTTTAGGCCTTTTGGATGTGAAGTAGACATGGCCTGGGGTGTTGTTCTGGAATGGACTCGTCTCCGTCTCCTCAGCACATCCTTAGTCCACAGGCTGAACGTGCTGTGTCTCCGAAGCCTGTGGCTCACACACATGCATCACGCAAGACATTTAATAACTTTATTAAATAAACCAATAAGTACTTAAAGTTGCAAGCCAAATGGGACCAGTGCTTATTTAATGTAGCCAGAAACGTCTAATGCTGCCCTGTCTCAATGACTCATGACACTGAAAGCCCAGCAAAAGCACAGAAATGCTCTGTGGCTGCTGTAGAGCTGCATACAATCTTCTTTTAAGTGCAAATGTGTGCGAAAAGCAGTTCGTACTGATAATATTTAAAATTACATGTCTACTGGAATAAAAGAATGTGATATTTGATATCACACACGTTTTTTATCATGTAAAAATATGGGTTAAAGACACAAGTTTCTCTTAATATCTGTACAATGCTCACATCATATATATCAACAGCATATTTTTTCATGTAAACACAACACAAAAAGCAGATATTTGGGGTTAGTCAGCTGCTTAATGATTCATTAGTCATATATGGGTAGAWTTTTTTTCTTTTGGTTTCAACCACATTACTTTTAAAACATTTCCTAAGTATTCGCTTAAGCCTCTCTGAGATATAAAGTGTTACTACCATGAAGTTATGGTAATCACTGTCTCTCTAAAGCCACAACAGTTCATTAAAGAAGATCTGTTTCCTAAGCTGCGATAGTATGTGAAAAACATGCGTGAGTGTTATCACATCATTAATAAACCCCAATCCTTCAAAGTGAGGAAATGGACAGTCAAGAACATTATAAATCTTGCTGTGTCCACAGAGGATAAAATACATTTTTATTATCTACTATGAAGAATATAAATTCCATAACAAGGGGAAGCTATAATTTTGACCCATTCATTTTTATTTTAAAACTACCCTTCTTGTTGATCTTTTCAATTTCAGCATGTAAATATTTTAAGAAATAGCAGCGAATGGAAAGTATCAGTTAAGATGTGTACTAATAATACATTTTTCATTATTTGTGCTGGCGTTTTTGATAAAGTATCCATAAATACTCATTTTGAGTCAGCTTTGCCCTAACAATGCCCATTCAACAGATCGAGGTCCTCTTTGCTGAACTAGACATTTTAAACCTAAATTTATTTCTGCCCTTGTCAACCCGCTCTCTCATTATCTCACTATTCACTGACAAATGAAATGATGAATCATGAACAGAAAATCATGGGGTACAGAGAACTATGTACACTAAATAAAAATAACCTCATTATGTCAATTGTGTGTAGCATGATGGAAACCTCCAATGGGACCTCTAGGGGTTAGTGTAATACACGCAAAGAATAGTAGCATTGTATTGAAAATAATGATGAATGCATACTTGAAGGGTGAAATTCATAGCATGACTGATGTGTAGTAATGTTGGGGCTATATGGGGATTTGCATTTGTGACTGATCACTGTGCGACATTAACAGACAAGAGAATTTAAATTCATCCTTCACAAAGGTTTTGTTGAGCGCTTAGTTGGACTCCCAGGCTACTCCCTTTGGAAAATTGAGTGGCAAATCTTAGATCCAAAACAGCTATAGGGTAAAGCTGTGTTTTAAAAATGGATTCTAAGATATTCACATTCACAACAAACTAAACTTGTCAACGTTGAGTGATACATTGAGTATTTACAGCACTGATGCCAAAATACTGGCTCTGAGACCATCCTTGAATGTCTTACTTTATGTGATACCTCAGCTAGGCCCAAGCTGTGGAAGACGTCAAGGTGTCAAGGAGCTCAGGACATTCGTGTTGGGGACAGTGGGCCTGCACCTCTCTCCACTGGCTACGTGACCAAGTCGCCCACGTTCATGGTGTGACTCCATCTACTTCTGTCTTTGTCTTTCAGTACAGACGTCCTCCAGCAGCCCGAGGACTCGTCCCCAAATAGTCTCTCATGGTAGCAGTATCTTAACCACGAGGTGACCATGTGTGTGAGGTACCATCGTATTTTTAGAATGGATCATTTTATTTTATAGTCCATCTCTGGACAACATCTCCATGTCTTCTAGCAGGGCTATTTTTATTATCACCATATGCAGGTGTCCTTGAGAAAGGGCTAACAGCACAAACTTTTTAAATGCCTCTTACCAATGTACAGTTCTGGTGCAACGCGTGTGCAATACCCAAAGCCAGACGAGCATCCTGCATGTAGGAGCACACGGCACAACATGTGTTAGGCAGGACTGCTGCAAAGCAGAGCTGGAAGCAAAACAACTGCCTAAAATTAGTTCCAGAAAATAACTGCTACGGAAGCAGTAGAACTTGCTTTGCCTGTACTAAATTGATAATGCAACAGTTTCCAGAAAATTCAGTGAAATAAAGTTTGGGAGAAAAACAAGCCAGTGGGATGTCAATGAAATGAGAYTCACAGCAAGGCGATTTATACAAACAGCTTTCATTACCCTGAGCAGCCAYACTGGCTTGTCAATCTTTCTGAATGGCAAATATTTCTGTGCACCAGAAATCACGACAGAAAGCAGCCCGCTCACAGACACTGCTGTCTGCTGCTGAGCATTTCTGTTACTCACCAGTTTTAGAAACAACTATTATAGCTCTCTGGCCAGATCCGCAGCACAGACAAAAAGTTTCTGCCCAGTCATCAAAGAAATATCTCGAGGTTGAGTACCCATCTGCTCCAATGCAACTATTGTGTTTTCCATATAAAATCAGCACTCTATCAAAAATGATATCAAGCAAAGCAGTCTAAAAGCATAATCAGCCTCCTGGTTATATACAGAAAATTACTTGAGTGAACTGCGATAACTTCTAGGATTGATTAGTCCTTATGTTAATCACTTTGTCATATGCTCAGATTATTTTTGGACAAGTGACCACACTGAGGTTGCACAATATGAGTTGGTAAATGGAATACAAGGGAATTAAAAATGTCCTAGGGCTTTTCCCTGATAACAGAGCATCGCCTGCAAAATGCAGAGTGTCCTCTGATGCCAGTGAATTTCACCCATAGCAGAGCATTTATTTGACTGTTTTGAAATCAAATATTTAAAAAAAAATGACATGATAAAACCTAAAGCAGCAAATGTGTTCCAGTTCAAATGTTGGTATTACACATCAGAATAACTGTTCAATCAGCCTTCAAAAGGCATGAATCTAAGAAAGACCTAAAGAGAGACTCATCTAGTTGAGGAAAGGCTATGAGAAGAGAATATGACTAAAGCTTCCAAAATACAGCAGAGCTAAAACTATCAATTACTAGACCTATATGTGAGAATAATATATGTCCTTGCAATCTCYTCATCTGACTTCCCGCTTTTAATATATGTTGCAGGATTTTTACTCAATAATTTCTATGTGAATTAGAGTTGACTTAAAAATTTCTCAGGGCGATGAGCTGCTTGCAATCATTAATTAGTGTTCAACCGTAAATCATTACTTCCAGTCCAAATGCACTTATTTTTGAGATGATCCTGTAAAATGTCACTTTCCAGCTATGATATCTTGATGGATCTTGGTAAACTAAATAGACCAATTTAGTTCTAACATCTTTTTTGTGGCCCATGAAGGCAACGAACAATCCCCTAACTTGTTCTGTGTTAAATATCACACAATATGGTGGTTGGAAAGCCTGTCTGCTCTAAAGCCCATTTTATATCCACTAACCTGTTTATTTTGTACCTTATAGTAATTCTTGCCCGGTGTATAGACAACTGGTCTGTCTATTCAAGTAAAATTCTCTCATGATGACCCATAACTTCAGCCCCAAATTACTGCCCATCTACCCACCAAATAACCTTGCATCAAAAATGTGTTCTGGTTTAGAGATGTAGGTGAACATCTTCTTTYGAAAAAAAAAATTAAATGATTTTATCTTTGAGATCATTTATATTACTAAATAACAGCACCTTTAGATGATCCTCCACCACAGAAGCATTAAAAATATGCAAAAATATGAACCATGCAAACCAGAGATATTTTGCATAGCTCATTATCACTTCTCCTCTCTCCATCCCCAAGTCAGACTTGCAATCCAGACCACCATGCAGCCACTAAAACTATTTTGCATACAGGACAGAGCAGGAAAAGGCAGAAAGAAATGGCTTGGGGCTCTTCTGCTCTGGCCTCTTCAAGCATATGAGCAATTATTCTCATCTTAGCACCTATGGAAGCTATTAGGAGCAAATTACACTACAGACTAAGAAATATTTCCACATATGGGCTGCATTTGCTTTATTTTTTTATGTTACTGTTTGCTTGCTTGCTTGTCTAGGGATGCTGTGGTTTAAGTAGCTTCATTATCTCATAATTTTCTAAAAATAAAAAAAAAAAGTAGATACATGTATATGCAAACACACATTTCATGTCCTTATTTTCTGTGCTGAAATTAAAATAAAAAGGTTAAAGCATGCATTTCTCCGAGGTGTTTGCTTCTCCTTCCTAAATCAAAAATACGGTTTTCCTTATCACATAATGCTTTATTACACTTAATGGCCATCCGCCCATGACACTAAAAGGCACTGCAAATATTAAACTCATTTTGCAAACACGCACTTCGTGGAGGTCTTGGGGTGTTTTCATAACCATTTCACAAATGAGAAAACACAGCGAGGTGATTTACCCGAGGGGAAATTGTGAGCCAGAAGCAAGGTCAGGAACAGGAGCCAAGCATCTCTTCACTCCCAGGAAGGCTCCTGCAGACAACCTCTCATTTCCCAGTATTTTTTTTTCCCCTTCATTTCAGGCATAAACTACAGCTAGGTAAGGACTTGTTGGAAACACAGGAAAAATTGAGGTTTAAGGGTTAGCTTGAGTCTGCTTGGACAAGGGGCAATGGGTGAAACCCAGGCAGTTCCATCTCCATGTGAGGAGGAACTTCTTTCCTGTGAGGGTGACAGAGCCCTGGAACAGGCTGCCCAGGGAGSTTGTGGAGTCTCCTTCTCTGGAKATCTTCCAAACCCACCTGGATGTCACCCTGTGCCCCATGCTCTGGGTGTCCCTGCTTGAGCAGGGGGTTGGACTAGATGATCTCTAGAGGTCCCTTCCAACCATTCTGTGATTCTGTGCCATAAGGAATCAGATCCAGAGCTYGGATTCAGATGAACACTTTGGAAGTGCCAAACATTTCCCTGTCCATCCTTCTCCYTCTGAGGACACGGTCAGAGAGCAAGCAGCAGTCCTGTGTTCAGTGCATGGCTACAACATGATTGGAAACTGCTCTGAAAATGGGCTTAGAACTTAGCATGTAACCAAACTAACAGCCTAGGAAACTTTTCTGAAATAGTCCACGGTAATTTCAGAGCACTGAAGCAAAACTGGAGGCAAAACTGTGCTCCTGGGTACAGGAGGCCTGGAGGACAAGAGAGGTGAGGGCATRTTGTAGAGATTCACTCATTCATTCACTCACTCATCACGGTGCTTCCGGACAATGTCCGGTTCCTTTCCCGCTCCTCGGCATCACATCCCAGCGAGCACTTCACGTGCGCCTGGTTTTTATCAGCTGTCACCCTCTTCGCCCGTCCTGCGCATCGTTTTCTCAGGGGAAAAAGCGGAGCTCAGATAGCTGCTGCCCTGCTAGCCCTGCTTTTTCAACACAGCTACTTGTCTGCAAAACGTGCGGAGGGGTCTGAAATCTAAAATAAATGTGGCAAATGTTGGCACCCGGCAGCTCCTCTTATCTCGCTGCCCTCCATAAACACAGTGGGCTATCGATGTCCATAGTCACTAATACAACTGCTGCTGCTTAAATGCTTTGTAGTCTACAAATGGGCCAGGCCTACAGTGACAGACTGGATAAAATAAAGGTTTTTGCAATGAGATAACGTTTCTACCTGCATTTTTGACGGGAAAAATAATCCCAAGCTTGATTCTTTGCTCTTTTGTTGCTCTGCAAACTACTGCTGAGCTCTGCTTCACTTCTTGCACCCGTGTTGGCAGTTACTACGTCTCTCAGGTTCAGCCTGCTCAGTTTTATAATGTGTGCCCAAACATTTTCAAAATTTGCATCCAAAGAGCAGCATTGAGCATGCTATTATAGYTGCTCTCAAGAAAGGACTAAAATATTCTTCAGAAATGGCTCTGTAATTTGAGTGAATCAATGTATTGCAAGCTTAGTTCCTTTACTGAAATAATTGAGTCGTTATTATTGAACCTCCCATTACTCTTTACAGCAAGGAAGGACTTAATCCTTTTACAATGCTTATATAACCAGTCAAATCTGAATTGGTTGGAGGAAGACAGCAAATATAATAAAAACTATAAGGCTTTGGGATTTTTCACTATTCATCCCAGTTGAAATTGTTTGTTTGCAAAAGCTAAACACTTCTGGGGTCTGGGAAAAAAAAAAAAAAAAAGAAACAGATTTTCCACAGAGCTGATGTAGCCTAGTGGAAAAAGTGAGAGATAAGGACTTCAAAAGCACATGAATTTCTGTTCCCAGTTTTATCCGAGTTCTCTGGGCAAATCGTTTCTGTCTGAATTTCCCTGCTGTGTAAAGGGGAGCAAGGAATGCTCTTCCCTTTCCAAAGGGATTTATGAATGAAGGRTGTAACATTTTGATTAGATTCAGCATTTTCCATTGTGCACAGCGGGGCTCATGATGGCAGTTCTGCCTTACTGCATCAACGGGGAATTTGCATTTGACTCAGAGGTGTTTCAAGCTCCCACGTTCACAGCCAGGAATCTGAATGAAGGCTGGAAGAGAGATGAGCACCACAGATGCTCTCATACAGGAGAAGGCCTTTCAGAAGGATGAGACATCACCTGCATTTCCTTCACTCTGTAACTGAAGTGTATGTGGACCTTGCTCAAGGTCTGAGATACTGCAAGGAGCGTGGCCTGATGCCACCAATAAAGCTGCAAGACTGAGGCTAAATAYTGTATCAGAAGAGCATGAAGTCTTATCTTCATGCCTGCAGATAAGCAGGAGCTGCAAAATTCAGATTCACATCTTCAAATACTGCCACGTACCTCTGTTAATATGCAGCACTTCAGCTCAGACCAATATAGTGTTGGCAGCCAGCCTATGAATTTTAGCCTCAGATTCTCAAGCTTCAAAATAAAACCTGTGGGAAAGGCTTTTCCACGGAAATTACAACTTTCGCAACTACAAATTGGCTTYGGCTCTTTTGGACCGAAAATTGTACATGCCAGTCTGGAAATGGCAACGCTACATGGTGATGCCTCAGGAACTTGCCCATGGAGCGACTCATCTGCTATTTAATTTTACATGCCCTAGATATGGCTAGATCTTGTCTCCCAAAGCACCCTGCTCTCCTCCTGGAAATCTCTGCTTGTAGCATAACAAGAAAGCTACCCAGAGGAGAATGAAAGCAGAAGCCACCCTGTGATCCCCACACAGTATTATTTTGTAATTTGATTTTTTTCTTTTTTACCTTTAGAGGAGATCAGGCTTGGAACATCACGAGCAGGGGCCGAGGGCGAGCTACATATTAAAGTTACAAATTACAGCTTAAAACCCTGGGTTTTGGAAGAGCCAGGGGTTCTGTTGTGTGAGAGATATAGACTGCACCATCCAACGGCACGGGACCACGTTGTCCCAGGCTCTCAACACCCCAGCTGCAACGTTCAGGACCTGAGCCATGTGCAAGGGAGTGTGAAGTTTGGCAGCCAGCAGCACCACAAAAATATTAAGTGAGATTTATAATACCCTGGAGTAACTAAAACCAAATAAAATATCTCAATCRAACGGTGTCGCTTGGCTGTAAAGCCCCTTGGCAGCCCCCAGCGCCGGTTCAGCAGAGCGGCTGCCAGCGCCAATCCCGGTTTCCTGGACTTTCCTCAGCGGCCTCCCRTTTGGATGCTTCCTGAGCCAAAAGGGGGCAGTTTAGGAGTTCCCTGGCTGTTGTCTTCCTTAGGGATCTCCCACATGGATCACTGCAGCACTAGGACCCATCTTCGTTGTCAGCAGATGGAGTTTCTCACTTGGTTCATGTAGTAACCATTGGTATTTGAGTAATTTTTTGAAATTATTATTTTTTTTCCATAAACCTATTAGAAATCTATTTCCTTCTTGTGAAGATCTGAAATTCTGATTATCACAGATTGATGTGAACCTTTCAGGTCCCGGGCACTGCACAGGAGCTGCCAGCAGGCAGAGTGCTCCAGGGTCGGCATCCCTGCAAACAACTGCCCAGCAAAACCATTGCCTTTGAAAGCAGCAATCTGATCTGCTAAAAGAGAGGACTGTTCTGCATTAATTCTGAACTTTAAAAGCTTGATGAGCAGCGGCCATTAGCTCCTTGATAAATTACATAACCTGCTTTGTAACTTTCCTTTTTTTTTTCAACTAGAAATCAAGTTGTTTCAGGCTTTTGTGGGGTAGGAGTAGGAGGTTTAATTATTTGCTAGCAATTTCATTCCTGTGCTTATAGGAATGGAGCAGGATGTCCCTCCGTGAAAGGAAATATTGTAGAGTTTAGCAGATGCTCCAAAATAGGAGCTAGTTGTCACCAAGTTGTTGAGTGTATCCATATGGATGGAGAAATCCCCATCCGGGGGCAAACTGCCCATTTATGTCATCTTGAATAAATCTCCTTTTAATCTCTGCAACAAAGAAACTCATCCCTTCATTTCCTTAAGTGAATATAGGACACAGAGATTACAGATAATCCTGCAGTCTTCCCTTTTTTCTTGCACAAAGGGCAGATATGAGCAGATCTCCAAATAACATTACCCTGCAGACCACAGTTAAGGTTGCCAATAAGGGTAACTAAGTTGTATAATTTCCAGCTCTTTTCCTGTTTCACTTGTCCACAACAAATCACACCTAATATTACAAGGAATTTCACTGGAACCAAAGGGATTTGGCCATAGCAGCACAATGTACATTGCCCAGGAGCAACAACCAGGCAACTTGTGGCTACAGTTTATTATCCTGATCCTTTTCCATTAGGCAACAATCTGCTATATTCAATTAAAACTCACTAATTTACCTGCTGAAGACTTTACATTTTTTCTTACAAAGCTCTGAATCTTTTCTATCCATCAGGTCATCAACAACCTTCTTTTATAGAAAGTCTCACAGTACTTGCAATCATTAATTTCATTAAAAAAAATGTGAATCACAATCTCCTTTTCTGTCAAAAGTGAAGATGTAAGGAATATGCCTGAAATCTGTCAGTTAGCTGACAGTTAGTTAGTGAAATCTCTAATTTTTCCTTTTGGAACCCAATCACTATCATGCTGAACTCTCCATTAAAATATTTCAAGGGTCTATAATAAGCAAAGATTCAAATTCTTCCGATTTTATCAAGAAGGTTTGAATACTTGCAAACCATGCCTGTGGGGGATGAAAAGTACATGTTGCTTGTTTGAGGGACAAAACTACCTTTTGCAGTTACGTTTCTCTGATGAAAGGATGCACATCCACAAGAATTTAGCTGCCATAAAGAAATTTAAAGCAGTAAAAGGCTTTCATCTTTACAAGCCAGGGCAATCTGAAGGGATTAGTTTGAGTAAAAAATACAAAAAAAAATTGGCAGGCTCCAAAAGATGGTCAGACGTCATGCTCTTCTGGTATAATATATCTTGGGAACATGCTCAATAAAACAATGAAGTTATTTCTAGGTAAGCAATATTTAGCTGGCTGTAACTCCAGGTTCAATTATAATGGCTGTTACGATACAATTCTTATTAATGATAGCTCTAATTGCAGTGTTCACAATCTTCTTCCAAAACCACCSAGACAACTTCCTGGAGACCAAGAATTTTGATTAAATTCCTTAGTTAGTTCAACTTTCATGTCGGATACACATCCACCACTATCAATGAAATTGCATGCATGTGTCTGAAAAAAAGARTGAGAGAAATAGCATATTTGTGATTTCCCTGGGACAAAATACACTAGTCACACAGATACTCAGTTTCATGGACAAGTATATGACACTCCATGAAGCTCCCCTTGGATTCACATAAGTCTTTTTGACTATATGTCTGCATAGACTAATTTCTRGCTATTACTACCTACTGGGTTGATTTTGATCCAAGAGGAATAGGCAGAAAACTGTTCTGTTTTTTGACAAGAATTATTTCAAGGGAATTTTATTAGATTTTTATTGCCCTAAGTGAAAAAGGTTTTTTCTATTTAATCATGGTAAGCCAAGCATGTTCTATAAATTACTGTTAAACTGCATCTACGAAGCTTGATTTTGTTATTAAAAAGTAAGCACCGGCAAGTATTGAACAAAGATGAGACAAGTTTGTCCCCAGATTACTAGGGAAAGAACAACTAATTGTTAGCTTAAATAAAGCTTTATATAAAGGCCCACTTCTTAAAAGAAAGCGAATGTGTATAGCTCATCTGAAGTAAATGGAGCAGTATTCATTTAAGGAGCAGAATTTATTTATTTCAGCAGGAGATTCAATTTTAAACACTTCAAAAAAAAAAAAGAACAAAGCAACAAAAACAATAAAGGAAAATGATTCTCATTGCCTGGGTCAAAAAAAGTCCATAGAATTTTTTCTCTCATAGAAGTTTAGTTTAATCAGTAACTAATAATTTAAGGTGCCTTTATAGTATCATTTTAAAAAGTCTGTTCCCGTACTTTACAAATTTTGAATATCTAGTTTCTCCCTAAAAAGGGTGACTCCTCTGTTGTCACAGGAGGGCAAAGCAAAGGGCCCAGGACTCACTTCTGTCACAAGTACCTGGGGCAACGCAAGAGAACGGCAGCCCTGAACGCCTTGGAAAAGAGACGTSCTCTTATGTCTCTTTACGTCTCTTACAAACAGATTCGGGATGTTAGAAATAACGTCTGCTTGAGGGCACAAGAGAAGGGCCAGAAACAATGCTCGTCTTTCCAGACCAAGGACCAGCACAGATTAGGGACTGATCTGCTGGAAASCAGCTCCACGGAGAGGGACCTGGGAGTCCTGGTTGATACCAAGTCAACCATGAGTCAGCAGTGTGCTCTCRTGGCCAAGAAGGCCAATGGGATCCTGGCCTTCTTGGCCAGTATCAGGAGGAGTGTTGCCAGCAGGTCAAGGGAGGTGATTCTGCCCCTCTGCTCTGCTCTGGTGAGGCCGCACCTGGAGTAATGTGTGCAGTTCTGGGCTCCCCCRTAGAAGAGGGACGTGGAGCTTCTTGAGAGGGTCCAGCGGAGAGCAACAAAGATGATTAAGGGACTGGAGCATCTCTCATATGAAGAGAGACTGAGTGAGTTGGGCCTGTTTTCTCTGGAGAAGAGAAGACTGAGAGGAGATCTGATTAACATGTAAAAGTTCATGAAGGGGGAATGTAGGGAGGAAGGGGCCAAACTCTTCTCATTGGTGGCCAGTGATAGGACAAGGGGCAATGGGTATAAGTTGAAACACAGGAAGTTCCCATCTCCATGTGAGGAGGAACTTCTTCACTGTGAGGGCRACAGAGCCCTGGAACAGGCTGCCCAGGGAGGTTGTGGAGCCACAACACACATTTTGTCACATTTAGGAGCCTTTCTAACTGCAAGTCMCTTTTGGCATCACATTCACAAACATTCTTTGACAATTCCACATGACTAATGCAGGCCCTTAAAGTCAAGAAATATAACATCACAGGAAACAAAACTGTAGAAAATGCTCTGATGTTGCTAAAGCACTCCAGAATTAAAGATACTGTAATTTTTACTCATATTAGTATCACAAATGCAACACAAACTAAAGACTCAGCGACAATTAGGACCCCATAATGTCAAGCATATAGAAGGAGTTAATATCCCAGGCTGCTCATCATCTATCTACACGACGCACACAAAGTGCAACTATCATTTTGCAGATGGAAAGCAGAAGGAGGAAGCAGATTGCCAAGGGCTTTCAGAAACCTGCTCAAGGAAATCTATGACAAAAACATGACATAAACCATTGCTGCTGGAAATGCTCTTTGGTGCCAGCACACCACTGTATTAATCCCATTACTTTCATATTGTATCAGGTAACTTTTCAGACACAACATAGATGCTGGATGGTAGGGGAAAATTATTATATATGCAGYATTTCCTAACAAAGCGAAAAGACATGAATCTGACCAAATTCTTCAGTCAGATGCTAAGATCTGGACTTGGTTTCATATTCTATCACAGTCTTCCTGTCTAAACTTACACACTGATCCAAAGGACCTGTTTGTGTACTTAACTAAGGCTGTGCAAAGCTGAAAAATTAACAGGTGATTTACAGTACCAAAGTTAGACACTAAGGCGCCTTATGTAGTCAGAAAGGACAATTAGGTACTTCTGAAGGGTAATCCAAAAATCCTGCTCCAACTGGAGTGCAGCCAAGAACTTCCTTAAGGGGGAAAAGAAAAGATATGCTTAAACTAGAGATTCTTTTTAAACTGTTCCCSCCATGAGGCTCCCCCTTGACCTCTGCTGCACCTGAACTTGGGTTTGTCCACGAAGGCATCATGATACATTTGGGAATCGGACCACAAGGCCTGCAAAGTTACCRCATAACAGCCTGATAGAGCATGAATGCAAAGGTGTAAAACTCTATTATACTCTTCCATGTTGAGATTATAGTTGCTSTTTCCCACTTCTCAGGAACACACGGTGCCATCAGGCTATCTAACTATTTTAGCTATATATTCATAGCTATAAATAGAAGCTATTTTGTGAGCACATCTACCTTGAGGATACAAAAATCGTAACATCTTGAGGATGAATGGAGAAGACTCTAATGTTTGGCTTAGGGTCTGCAGTAGGTGTCCACTTTGGTTCTCTGCAGCCTTTGGCCAATGCCAGCCCTTCCTGGGCTCCTCTTTGCTGGAAATTCTCAAGATATGAATACMGAGTGAGCAGGCAATGCTCAGCATTTCTGTTCTTGCTCAACAAATTTAGCCCATACGGAAAACATGGAACTGTGTTTGTGCTGAGGGGCTGCATTGCACTTGCAGGTCAGTTGGCAGGAGCATTGCAGGAAGCTCCCTGGCCTATGAAGCCATCAAGGTTAAGTCCTACTAGGAAAATCGCTGGATAAATAAAGGACAAAATGCATCCTGAAGACAAGGACTGGAATACAAGTCTTTCAAGGCTTGACTGCTTAAACCAATTACTCTCTTTCCCCTCCTCCCTCCTTCCCCCTGGCTCTTGTAACTGTTCAATGTCCAACTTAAACTGCATTAAATTACAGCTTTATTTTTTCCTGACAAGGTAATACTTGCAGTTTTAAGGATGTGGGAAATACAGCTGTGAGCCTCCTGCACTGGAAAAGGGACCTGAACGCAGATTGGCCATATCTTAAATAGCTGTTTAGTTATTAATATAGAAAATGGGCTCCTTTGGGGCATATTTTTGACAGAAAGTGTCTGAGTATTTTGGTTTGTGCTGGATCCAGCACTCCAGCTAGGCCAGGCTCCTCTGGGGATCCGAGTGCCTCCTGTGTTCATCTGAACGGAGTCAGCTCAAGGCCCAGCTCCCTTTCCAGGCACGGGCATTGCTTCAGCACAGGTATTTGTGCCTCGTTTCAGGGTGCCACATTCATTGCACGTGGGGCAATTGCTCCCAGAAATTGAGCAGCTCTTGGAAAGCAGCATTTCTGGATTGTTTCTTTGCACCCAAGTGCCTTCATTTTCCCTAAATCCCATTTTAGCTGGCGAAATGGATGTTCTGGATGTCTCTCAGGATGGCTCTGTAACTCAGCTTGTTAAAGCAGACGCAGAGGAGAATGTTAAAGCAGACGCAGAGGATAAACATTAAGCACAGGGAGATCATAATAAGATCACATAAATATGACAGAAATAATTTCAAGATGAATCTTGGGCATATCCAGAGTTACATTGACATAAAAGGAAGTTATACAGTAGTCAGATAAAACAGTTTTAAGACTTGACATTTATGTTTCCTTTTTCCCAAATGTTTTATAGACCATAGGCAGAAATCACTTTACCCACTATCTATGGGCTTCTTTTGAAAATACTATCACCAAAGACCACATAAGCACTGGAACTGCACTGAAATTGTGATTATAAACTTTTTCTGATGGCTGTTCTAATCTGGGAGTTAGACAGGCTGCCTGGCACCAACAGTGAGATATGCAGAAGCAGCACAGTTCAGGCAAGAGATTCATTTAATTTGATTTCATGAAGTCTGTTATATCGAAAGCCAGCTTCGGATAGCCTTATCTAAGCTATCTAATATCAGTAAGAGTACACAGCACCTTGTTATATCTCCGTATTCCTCATTCACATTCTCTCTGAAGTTATCCAGCAGAAKTGTAGCTTGCCACAGACTAGAGCTATCAGTTTTATTGCCATCTATCCGTTTTTTTTGCCTATTTCTGTTCTGATGGTTATATTTATCTCTGGTTAGTTACAGTGGTAGGAGGTTTGGGAGGTCAAGTTTGTTTTATAAAAAATTTTCAAGTTCAACCTGGAATAGGAATGGATTTTTCCACATCTTCACAAAAAAAAAAAAAGGCTTCAAAATATCTCTTTTCAGATTTAAGGGATGAAAAAACAAATGTCTGTGAGAGCTGCCTGGCATGGGAGACCTGTCTTCACTTCTCCACTACTCTTATTCAAATTAGAAATTCTTGTAACAAAAATTCTGACAAATTAATAGGAACTTGAAGCCAGTTTCTATTTCCTATACCACAAGCTAGGATACTAATGGCTCCTGTTACAGGTTACTCCTGTAACCTTCTTAGGAGAGATGTTATTAATATATATGGATATGGATATGGATATGGATATGGATATGGATATGGATATAAATATAAATCAAATTATTAAAACTATGTTAAAAAGCTTATTGAAAATATGAACAGGTTGATTTGGTTAACATTCTTTACTTGAAAAAAATAAAGTTATCAGTTATCATTTGTTATTTGGAGTTATCATTTGATTATTTGGCTATAATACAGAATGCTAGAGGTCCAAAATGACTTGGTCCAAATCAGTTGCTGTCAATTCCCAGCTCCCCACATTTTGCCATTTTAAGGAAAAGGCTAAATAAAATGATAGCTCGTAGTGTGAAGCACTAGGCGCTCAGGCCACATTGCTCTTTGCATTCATATGACAGTTCACATAAATATATAAAACATAGCTTTACAAAYTGATTTAAAGGATATTTTCCCTAGGAGAAAAGGTGCACTGTAAACAGCTCTATTATCTAACTCACCACTTAAGATTCACACGTGTCCATAAAGCAGGTGTTAAGTAGACCTTGTATTGATCTCTTCAAAGAGGAGTGATTTTTACTGCCAGAACAGACACACACGCTATAAAGATACCTAAAATCTTTAATTTTCTGCATCAAGACAAGAGGCTGGAAAATTATAAACCTGCCATTTGTTGCTGTTTCATGCTTGATTTCATTAGCTGGTTTTAAAGACTTCAAGAATCCGGCCCACGGTTTCATCTCTGAACCTGTCACCATTAAATATTATATTTGGCAAAGCTACTAGCAGGCATATCTATATATCCTATAGTCTGAACTGCTCTGAGAGAACTCAAATACTCAGGAAACCCATCAGAGCACAATGAAATGGATTATGAACTACACAAAAATACAGATTTGAAACTACAAATTGTTCTTGAGTGCAAAGCAGTTGGTTTTAAGAGAATATTTGGAACATGCCTTACCTGTGTAGTGCACCACGCATGTCTGACCCTTCTTCGGAAATGTCCGTCCTGTTAAAATTGTAAGAGGTTATTCTTTTATTTTCTCTGATCAGTCAGTATGGCTAGGCATTTTTAAGAAGAAAACAGCAGATTTTGTGTTGAGTTATATTTATCCAAATCAACATGCAGGACTGTAATGGGTATGGTTTAGGGTAGAAGATTCCAGTTAGTCTCCTATTTAGCTGCATGACAAAATAATACTTCCCTAAGAGTTATATATATGTACACACATACACATATAAACCCATACACTATATATAAATACATACACACGTATCACGTATGCATTTACATCTGTAAAAAAAGGACTTGTTTCTAGGTTTATAACCTTAAAATTTTCAAAATATTTTTGCTAAAATTTTTCAAATAAAATTATATTTTGACATTGTAAAACATTCCGTTTCTACACATGCTTTTAATGCCCTTCCCTCAAGAAAACTCTAAAAAGGACATATCTAATCAGCAAAGAAGAGCCTTCAAAGTTATAATATACAAAAGTAGTTTAATTTTATAGTATTCAGGCAACAGTAAAGCAGTGATGCAGTGACTTTCTGTAAAAGCCTCGTAGATCCCCTTAAAATTGYGATACTGAAAGGAAAAGGCTTCAATTGTTTTTTTGCCACTGAGAAATGGAATTCCCATTTCCATTTTCCCTGCTCTAGATCCTGCCAAAAGCACTAAAAGCTCGGAGGAGATTTTCCAGATGAATCTAGGTGCCAAGGAATGGCCTATCAAAGCAGCTGTGATTTCTGAAGCAATGCTGGCTAGCAGAGGGCCCAAGCTCAACACAACTTCATAGAATGGGTGAGACTAATTATTAACAAACTTCCTTGCCAAAAAAAGCATGAAACCGGGGATTCAGCTAGTTTATCTCCTACTCAGCTCCCTGGCTGCTATAGAATGAATTAGCACAATAGCATGCTATGCATTAGAGAGTATAAGACTTCACATAGCACGTAAGCTTATATGGCCAAAACACCATGCAAGATGAAGGCAATCTGGTGCATGTAGCAAGTGACATGAAATTGAAAGATGATGCTTCCGTGTGTCCTCTATACAGCCCTTTCACCTCCTGTGGATAGCTGGAATCTCTAACTGTGAGGAGAACAAAGCATGAAATGCAGGTCAGGACACCACTCAACTTTAGCCATATCAAACACATATTCTACACTCATCTACTGGGCTGCTTCTGTTGAAAATGGGAAGATGGATGGAAGTGGCTTAAAAACTGGAGAGCAACTCTGCAGAGAAGGACCTGGGGGTCCTTKTGGTCATGAGCTGGTGGACTTGCCCTCATGGCCAAGGCCACCAGCATCCAGGGCTGTGTTAGGAAGAGTGTTGCCCATAGGTTGGCGGAACTGATCCCTCCTCTCTGCTCAGCCCTGGTGAGGCCACATTGGGAGTGCTGGGTTCAATGCTGGGCTCCTCACTGGATTTACTGGAGCCAGTCCAGGAAAGGGCCACAAAAATGATTAAGGGACTGCAGCATCTCTCATATGTTCAGCCTGGAGAAGACTGCGGGATGGGGAGAGGGGACAATGTTATCAATACATTTAAATATATGGAGAGGGGGTGTAAAGAGGATGGGGTCTGACTCTTCTCAGTGGTACCTGATGACAGGACAAGAGGCAAAGGGGCACAAATTGAAACATTAAAATCCACTTGGGCACAARAAAGGACTTGTTTGCTGTGAGGTTAACAGGATACTGGAAGAGGTTGCCCAGAGAAATCTCCAACCTTGAAGATACAAAAAAAGCCACCCAGGACACTAGGACAGTCCTGTGCAACATGATCCTTCTTGAGTAGGGAGGTTGGAGCAGATCATCTCCAGGAGGTTCCTTCCAGCCCAAACTATTCTGTGGTTCTATGAAATGCTCTGAGAGAAATCCAGCCTACCCCAAGAGGCAAGACTATGCTTGGGACATGACAACAACAGAGATGTCTGCTTTCAAGTAGGCACCTAACCTGAGAAAAACTTATGTAAGATGGATCCTACCCTTGGTAAAACAGGTCTTATTCAAACGATAAACTGTTAATATAGAGAGCACAGAAAAGAAATATCAGCCCTCAGTGACACATAATCCACCATGTGAGCGCAACAGCAGCAGAGTCACAGAGGCTGCATAAATCCCCATCRCTGCCGAACTAGGAACGGGGATTCTCAAGACCGCTGCCCGGCTGTGGCTTTACAAGAACGTCTCAAACCAGCTGATTTTGATTAAGACTTGCAAGCGAAAGAAACAAACCCACAGCACTGCTGCTGGTCACTGCACTGAGCGCCTGCAGACACTGAACAGCGACCGGCAGCAGCGTGAGGATGGAGCCCTGCTTCCCGCGCTGCACTACGCGCTACCCCGCGGCAGCGCCCGGGCTTTGCGCCTGCCGGAGGCAGCAGATCCACGGAGCCGAAGGGCGCGGGGGGAGAGGCCAATGCGACCCCCTCCACGAGGAGGACAAGGACCCCGCACCAGGATGCTCAAGCTGCCGGTGACTTGGGCCAGGGATGCGGACTGGCTCCGTGGCCAGGGATGCAGGCTGGCCCCTTGGCCAAGGATGCGGGCTGGCCCCGTGGCCAGGATGTGGGCTGGCCCCTTGGCCAGGGATGCGGGCTGGCCCCGTGGCCAGGGATGCGGGCTGGCCCC
>NW_020455632.1:1176283-1239805 GCF_003342845.1 Nothoprocta perdicaria
CCCTCCGATGAGCCCCCCAAACCAGCCCCCCAAGTCGTGATTTTTCCCATTGAAAGAACCCTCGGTTTTCCCATCGCCATCCTGCTCCCCGCCACCATTCAGCCTTTTCGGGCTTCTGCGGGAATTTGATGTGGGGACTCGGTTGCGCTTCGGGAAAAATGCCCTTCGTGCACGGGGCTGTTGGCAGGATGATCTACCGGGCGAGCAACCGGCCGTTGTGTGATGGGAATAACACAATCCTTGCACCCACACACACCAGTGCCCTGCTCGCCTCCCGGCTCGCCTTTTCACCCCGAGCAGCCGGAAAAGTTTTCCAAGTTTTTATATTTTTTAATCAGAGCAATTCTCAGAATGTCTTTTTATTAATATTTAATTTTCTTAGTAAACACAAAAAGCATGGAAAAAGAATGCAGGAAAGAAAAAGAATTTCAGAGAGGAATGGGTTAGAGGATTTAAACATTTGAAACACTGCTAATTCCAGATGGGTCTCAGCGTCCCCAGGCTGACTTAAAACCACAGGAGAAGAGCAAAAGCCACGAATAGCAATATGGGCCACAGGCAGGAACTGGCAGAGACCGACAGCATGACCTGAAATCTTTCTAACTATAGGCGTAAATAACATTTTTTCCTTCTCCTTTCTGTATCTATACCTGCAGACATAACACCAATATTAACAAGTGCACAGCATACAATGATCTTGGGAGTGAAGAACAGCATAAGAAATATCCCTCATCTTCAGGGGAGCCTCTGAAATACAAGGGGAAGGGGAAGCAGAGAACTGGAGGAGAAGCAAAGGGCACAAAGGGCCCAACAGCGAAGGGCTTTCCATGACCAGCCTTTCCAAACGTGGCTGTGACCAGTTTATAGAAGCMGACCTGCTTCTATAGGAGGAGATTTCTCCTCCCCTAAGGAGATTTCTGCTTTCCAATGTGCTCTTTCAAAGATATTGCATTACTTCCACCTCCGCCCTCTTTGGGATCCTGTGTATCTGTATCAAGGATAAAGTCCATTAGTCTCAGCTTTCAAGGCTCTCTACAGCTCACCCTCCTGCAGCAGCCGTTTCCCACAAGACCTTCCCACAACACGTCTTTCTACCAGGCAACAAAACCAGGAGTGTGTGGAGGGGGCTCGGAACCCTCCTTCTCAAACCTTAGGATGGACCCATCTGATTCCCCAAAGTCCCCAAGGAAGAAAAATTGTTCCCCGTCACTRTGAGGTTTTGCAGAAACCCCAAAGCTCAAAGCTTTGCAGCTGGTTATCTCTTTTTCTTTAGATATAACCCCTACAGCCTGCACTGTTTACAAACTATTTGTGCATTTCCACTTTTAGAAAGACAGTTTTCAAATATTTAGGGTTTTTTAGTTTAAGTCCTAGGCCAAAATGTTCCTACATTGTGAAATCCCATTCCTTACTGTTTTTAAAATCTACAATGGATCTACAAATCACATGTAATAGGTTCCATATGCCCACAAGTAATACTCCTTGAACTAGCAGACAAAAGCACTAAACTGCCCATAAACAGCACAAATTCTGCAAAGGTACAAATTCACAGAGGCCCTAAAAACACAGACACTGCACAGTTCCTTCACCTGCATCCAWGGAGGCCTTGGTGTTACCTCTGAAGCCCAACCAGTGTCCTATGAACAAGTAACAAACCGAACAGGAAGTGTTTTACAAATACTGACCTTCCCCCTCACTGAACCGGCCAGCAYCATCAAGTATTTTTAATCCAAAAGTGAGCAGAACAGACAAACCCAACACCACGCTGGAAATAACAACCAAAATAAACAGCAGCCCACACAGCTCAGCAGGTCGCACCGCTGCGAATGCTCCTGTGTGTCACAAATCATGAGAGGAAACCACAGTGTCGGGCTGGAACCAGCTACATCCCTCAAAGCAGGTGCCCAGAGCTATCCTCAGTGGCCACCGATTACGTGGACTTTCCTGATGAACCATCAGAACATATGAAAAATCTCTGGATGTGCTGGCCCTAGGAGGGCTGTCTCTTCTGCCACTGTTGATTTGTAGTGTGCCTCAGATTTGTAGTGTGATGGTCCCCTCCCAACTGGCACTTGTTCCAAATGACCCAGAATACAGGGAGCCTTCCTCCCTAAGCAATCTCTTCTGAAGTCTCTCCTCACTCCCAGAACTAACTCATCATCCACATCTCTGTTATTAATCTCCTCTTGCAGGTGTAGCTGCCACTGCAAAACTGCCTTCCCACCCAAATGACAGATGACCAAGAAGGTTAGGGACTGAAGGGCYGTGTCCACCCAGCAGAGGATAAGAGATGGTTTTTATCAGCCTGCAGGCTAAGGAGAAACAGACGATTGTCAAGGTTGAGGCTGGAAGGCACCATTAGAGGTCATCTGGTCTCAACCTCTGCTCAAGGGCGTATGTTGCTCAGGTGGCTTTTGTCCAGGTGGCTTTTGAGTATCTTCAAGGATAGAGGCCTCTCTTGGTAATCTGTTCCAGTGCTCTCCAGCCTCACATTAAAGCAGCTTTTCCTTATGTTCACATAGAACTTCCTGTGTTTCCATATGTACCCGTAGCCTCCTGTTCTGTCACTGGGCACCGCTGAGAAGAGTGTGGCCGTCCTCTTTACAGACGCTCTCTTCTCCTCCTTGGTAAGGTCTTCCCTCAGTCTTCTGTTCTCCAGCCTGAAGGCAGTCTGAGCAGTCCCAGYTCCCAGACTTTCCTCACATGAAAGACACCACAGGCCCTGAATCACTCTGTGATTCACCCTCCACAGGCCTCACTCCTGTAGCAACGTAGCTCCCTTACACCAAGAGGTATCAAACACTGAAACAAGTTGCCCAGAGAGACTGCAGTATCTCCATCCTTGGAGATATGAAAACTTGACTGGATAAAGCCTTGAGGAATGATCTAACCTGACCTAACTTTGCAGTTAGCTCTGTTCTGAGCAAGCAGTGGGGACCAAATGGCCTCATATAGATACATCCTGAATCACTCTGTGCCTCAGTGCTCCATCTGTATAATGGGAATCATAATTCTGACTTGCCTATTTAGATTACAAACAACTCAGGAACATTTACTAAAAATATATGTAACACCTTGGAGCAAAGAGACTAAATGCAGAGCCATGAGTTCCCACAACTAAAAATTAATAGTAGTAATAACCTAATAGGATTAAAATTTCTCTTCCATGCAATCTTTCAATACAAAAAAAAAAAAACCATAAAACACATAAAGAGAGCTCTAAGTCTTTCTTCCAAACTGAATTAAATGGAACTAGAAACATGACTATACTATAAATAGTATAATAATTAATTCAGCATTAGTCCATGGAAATGACAGAAGGGATCGCTCTCAAAAAGTTTGTATTTGCAATGCAATAAATTTCCTGCTTTCTACAGCAAAACCCTTTTCTCTATGGTTTTGGTATTTATTCTGCTTGATGAGGAAATATCACTGGCTAGACATACTGGAAGCAGTTCAAACAACAGGAGAAAACCAAACAAACCGCAAATATTAGCTACAAGCTCCTGATTAGTCTTTCGAAGATTTTGGAAAATGTAACTGTGGTAAAGAAATTAACTGGCATTCTCAGTCCTCCAGAGAAATGAAACAAGGGAGCTGGATAATGGATTCAGAAAATTAAGGTCGTATTTGTTTTTCTTCATTCTGCCTGTGCAAATCCAACATTATGTAGTGAGTTTCTAGCACCTCCATCCCAAAATGATTTGACGTTACAAGTTAAAGACCAGCAGGCAGAGAAGTTATAGACCTACCCGGGCAGCTATAAAAAAGATGATAAAAGTTTTATATGACACTCCGTGGGCAGCTTTAGCTCTAGGTAAGTGTCAWGAGATTTACAATAGCCACTAAAAATCTCAGGCTTTTGAGTTTCATCTGCAGAACAAACCCTGACACTGATGGTCTTGGGATTTGCCCCAGCAGGAGGCCTTCAGCTCTCCTACAAACAGGAAAGGCCGAGCAGCCTCTCTGGGTTTTGCAGCAGTGGACTCGRGCTGGTTGGATTCTGGAGAGCAGATATTTAGACTTAAGTTGACTCTGAAATGGAAATTTTTCCAATCCTTCCTCCTAATGAAAAACAACAACAGGAAAATTTGTCCCTTTGGACAACACAGGAGTTTTGTTTTGTTTTTTGATACAATTCTGCCTAACACATAAACTAGTTCATGGCTTACACTTTAAAACCATCATGCCCTATAGTTCTGTTTCATCCCCCMCCAAAAAGTTTAAGGTGAACTATTAAGGTGAAGTATTAAAAAAAAAAAAGAGGAGGTAGCAGCAAGATGTTATCAGTGTTTTCTTTTAATTTTGAAGTTTGCGATAGAAAATTCTCACCAAAACATTAGTCTCTGATGGGAGAGATGGGTAGGCAGGTCATGTTAAATCTAGGTAGCAAAAATGTGCTATGGAAGAGCAAGGCAAAGGTGATTTATTAGGAGCTGGGAGCTGTTGATAACAGCAGCAAAAGGATTCCTGTAACACAGGCTTGGGAAGTGTTACCACCATACACACCCCAGATTTGGAGCAAAATTAGATTTAGAGAGATTCCTAGATCCTTCTCCATCAGTATTCTCAACCATGGTTTCACTGTGTGAAATAGCTTTTATAACCTGCTATATTCTGAATCACCAGCTTCTGATATGCTTGAAATTTGCTTTCCAGTGCACTTTCCAAATCAGGTCTGGTTCAGAGTTTAACTCTGCCTCCCCTGCCAGCCCAACTGCTTTCAATACAGGGTTATGTCAGGCTCATACCATCCTGAGTCCCTCCACAATAATAAATTATTTTTCTAGTCCAGACAGAGTCTAAATGACCTTTACAAAGTATCAAGCTGGGATAATTCTGCTAAAAACACTATTATCCTTTGTTCTTTTTGTCAAGTCACAATGGGCTTTCAAATAGGAGCGACCTAACTGAGCATAGCAAAGAGTATTTAGCTGTGCACTAAGCTGCAAAGTTATCTGACAATAAGGTGTGTTTGGTGTAGGCAATATAAATATCACTTCAAAAAAGTAAATTTACATTACTGATGAAAACAAAAAATACTAAGAGATTTTATATACATATATATATATATATAATGCCTACAAAAGAAGAAGACTGGCATAATTTTGGAGCTGAATGCTGACTTACAGATGGAAAGACCTATTAGATCATGCATTCCCTCTCATTGCCAAGACAGGGGTGTTTTCTAAAGAACATTTCATACTCTTCTGCCTAATCTAATTTCAAAAATAAAWGTACTGGGGTTGCTATCACTTCCTTAAGATTCCATTTCACACAAGCAGAGCTCGGCCTGAGGAAACAATCTTTTCTGAGAATAGTATGGAAAACTCCTTAATTGCTTTACAAAGTGAGCACAAGAGACTGGCACATACAAGYGGGACATACTGGTCACAAAATAGTGGTTTGAGAGAGAGAGGTCATTGAGCAATGGGAGGGATGTAGGCAGCAGGGATGAACCATATTTAAATAATCTCTTCTTCTGTGTTTTCCTTCCAGATTCTTCACCCATTTTCCTTTAGCATTGTGAAAAACAGATAAAAAAGTTGAAAAAGTTGCTGGGAGCAAGAGAAAAGTGGCCTTCTGAGAAGGTCTGGTTCTCATTTCCCTACACCAGTGAGCCATGAGGGTCCTGCTCTAAACCACAGATGGTAAAGCTTGGGGGACTAATGAATCCAATTCTGCTTCCCCAAGCTTGCTCTGCTGTTATGTTACATTTACATGATATTTGCCTTTCTGTTACAGAAGAGAGGCACTTCCAGGTACCACAGATATCAAGAAACCTGCTGACAACCTCCTTCCGTCAGATTCCTGGACAGCTTGGAATAAAATGACAGAAAGGGCTGGCTGGATGGCAGAGCTCAGAGGGTGGTGATAAATGGGGCCGAGTCCAGTTGGAGGCCTGTGGCCAGTGGTGTCCCCCAGGGGTCAGAGCTGGGCCCGGTGCTGTTCAATTTGTTCATCAATAACCTGGGCGAGGGCATGGAGTGCACCCTGAGCAAGTCTGCAGATGACACCAAGCTGGGTGGATTGGTCAACACTCCGGAGGGCTGTGCTGCCATCCAGAGGGACCTGGACAGGCTGCGGAGTTGGGCAGAGAGGAACCTCATGAGGTTCAATAAGGACAAGTGCAGGGTCCTGCACCTGGGGAGGAATAACCCCAGGCACCAGTACAGATTAGGGGTCGACCTGCTGGAAAGCACCTCCACGGAGAGGGATCTGGGAGTCCTGGTTGACACCAAGTTAACCATGAGTGAGCAGTGTGCCCTCGTGGCCAAGAAGGCCAATGGGATCCTGGCTGCATCAGGAGGAGTGTTGCCAACAGGTCGAGGGAGGTGATTCTGCCCCTCTACTCAGCTCTGGTGAGGCCGCACCTGGAGTACTGTGTTCAGTTCTGGGCACCCCAGTATAGGAGGGACGTGGAGCTTCTCGAGAGGGTCCAGAGAAGAGCAACCAAGATGATTAAGGGAATGGAACACCTCTCATACGAGGAGAGACTGGGTGAGCTGGGCCTGTTTTCTCTGGAGAAGAGAAGGCTGAGAGAGGATCTGATTAATGTGTATAAGTTCAKGAAGGGRGAATGCAGGGAGGAAGGGGACAAGCTGTTTTCATTGGTGGCCAGCRATAGGACGAGGGGTAATGGCCACAAGCTGAAACACAGGAAGTTCCGTCTCCAGGTGAGGAAGAACTTCTTTACTGTTAGGGTGACAGAGCAGTGGAACAGGCTGCCCAGGGAGGTTGTGGAGTCTCCTYCTCTGGAGGTCTTCAAAACCCACCTGGATGCCACCCTGCGCCACATGCTGTAGGTGTGCCTGCTTGAGCAGGAAGGTTGGACTAGATGATCTGTAGAGGTCCCTTCCAACCTTGAATATTCTGTGATTCTGTGAAAGAAGCAGGCCTGAGATTCAGGCAGATTTCATAAAAATGTCAGAGGACATTTCAGAGGACTCCTCATGTCCACAGCCCTACTAATCAGTACTTCCTACCTTTGGACAGTTCCTTCTTTGGGGGGCATCACCAAGTGTGGAGCTACAAGAGGTTGCAGAACGTTTGTCTGTAGCGTGCTGGTCCCTCCTGTGTCACATGAGTCTCTGAACCTGGTACCTTTATTTAGCAAGTGATAGATCCAGGTGGCCAGTGACATCCTGGCCTGCAGAAGGCCAGGACTGTGGGCCTTCAAGTGCAAAAGATATAATCCTAGAAGGAAGCTGTGACTTTCAGTCTAGGCTCTCCTYGGTTTGCATATAAGCATCAAAACAATGGGGCTTTACTTCTATATAATATATATATATTTTAATAGTTAAACTTCTTAACAGATTGCTTATATATATTTATGTTAAAAATTACAATCTGCTGTTAGATCTTTCCCCCCGTACTCGCTGAACAGTGGGTTGAGTCTTGGGCTGTGCGCAGACACATCACCACCAGAAGAAAGCTGGTTTATACAGTATGATCAGTAGATCTGCTCTGACAGATTGCATATTTTGTAGCTTTATTAACTGTGCATCGTTTTCACATTCTGTTCCAGTTAGCTTGTGGCAGATAACTATTTTTTTTTTACATCAGATCTCAAGGCAAAGAAATGTCAGCGTGGAAAAATAAGTATGTTAGGCTTCTTGAAGGGATGGAACTAAATGGTATATCAACTAAAACTGTTGAAATCTTGGTAGGTAGCTTTAAATAGAAATAATATTGAGGTAAATATATCATAAAAAACATTTGTTGTTTTAGAAATCTGAGTTACTATTAGGAAAATTATTACTCTGAAGTTTTTATTACATATTGCGCTGGATCTGTGTTCTGTTTAAGTCCCCACAAATATTATTGTCAATGTAATTGATTTCAAGTGRGATTTAGCTCAAAAAGAATTATTTTAGCACACATGCAGAAAATTAAGTCTGAATTTCAGCTTTTAAAGCAAGACCCTGGGCTCAGATCCACAGAAAAATTTAGATACCCAAGTCCTACTGCATTCAGCAGGAAATAGGCATGTAAATACATTTAAGAGTCTCATTAGCTCTGATTCATATTAGATACAAAAGCTCTTCTCCATTTCCCAAGACAGGTGAACAGTATTAAAGTGCAAAAGCAAATAAAATCCTGAAATCTTTTTGCAGGACAGATCCAGCCAAGGTGCCATCAGTTAAAACACTGTGGAAACCATGGGTGACATTCTGGACTCGGCTGTGCCCAAGGTAACCCAAGGCCCTGGGGATGCTAATGGGATCAGGATCTAGCTCATTAGTGGTGTAAAGACTGTGGTCTCTCACATGGGTGTCTCCAGTTACTCACAGATTATTCTTCTCATTGCCATCTTAGTCAGGTCTTAAAGCAAAACAGAAGCATTGCCTGACAGTTTTTGATTACAAGTCATTATTTTGTGTGTATCTGCTGTATAAAACTTGGACAAGGTCACATAAAATTAGTACTTAAATGTTTTAACAGTTTCCAGAAYGACATGCTAGCTGAATGAGGTGAACCTGCTTTTCACCCTCTGCCTTTATCCTGTTTTTAAAAAAGGAAGMTGAGCCAAACAAAAGTTCATTCTTCCATTCGCCTTGTGCCTCCATATGGAATTGATGTGATTCACAGTCTAAGATGCAATCAAAGTTCTGCAATCAAAACATGTTATGTTTTTTTCTTTTTTTTTYCTTTATAAATTTTGGAAGTCTTGCACTGGTAAGAGAGACTTTTTTTAAGATAAAGTCTAAGAGTTAATCTTAAATTAGGTTCTCTATCAATGGTGTTTATGAAGGCACTAGATTATCCACTTGGCATGGAAGTCTTTTGCCCACATTATTCCTTCCCACTGAAAATCAAAAACCCATAGAATGAACTATGGGAATAATTATTCCCTGATATCCACAAATGCTATTTCAATATTGCCTAGGGTTCAAACTCAACTGCTACAAAATAAGTCTTGTGGCTTGTCCAAACTCTGCAGATTCCAAGGAACGCAGARCTATGTCCAACTATTCCATGTGGCTTCTCTGCAGGCCTTAGCTCACTCTTGCTGAAGCTGTATGGATCTATCCTTTGGCTTAAATGAACTGTGGAACTCTGCATCTATCTTTACTGATTCTCTTCCAATTTTCTCAAAAAAATCCACMACACGATGCAAAGATGCAACATGAAGGTGAACTGGCTCTGTGAAAGCAAAGGTGCTGGAGTTGGGTAAAAAAGGGATCTTAGCACTGGGCAATCTCTTTATGGAACCAGTGGATCAGGTGGCTTCAGAGTAACCTCACTACCATCTCCATGAAACTCTACTGATGTTATCATTTTAATTTCTGAGTGTCTTGGAGAGTTAACCAGAAATAAACAGAAGTACATAAGACTAAGCCCTTTTTCCCAACGCTTGCAGTGGCTAGAAGAAAAGGTCGTTGTGGCTCTCTTCTTGCAAATATTTTTCAATATCGCAGAGTCTGTGAGACATCCTTACTTCCAGAACTGAGGATGATGTTCTTGTTACTGGCAAATATCACAGATTCTGTCCTGTATCTCCCTCTCTTAATGTCACAGACACTGTTGAAGAGCAGATACATGAAGAGCTATGAGAGATGATGAAATTAAATAACAGCAAAGAGAGTCCAATATTCCACGAGGAGACCATGATCTCAAGATATCTGGCAGAACAGGCACCATCTTTAGCAAAACATCATTTGAATGCTTCAGTCATAGTGAGGCAGAAGTTTATGCATCCAAAATCCATTTTAAGTTGTTAGATTCCAGCTGCATCATAGTTTTTTTTTTTTTTTTGTTATTTAAAGCACCAGTGAAAATGTAGATGAGATGACTATACTAAAGAATAGCTTTATCAGTGTTAGAAAAATAGATTCAGAAGACAGCAAAGCAGATAACCAGCATTAATTTAAAGCAAAACAAAAATATACTGACTTTACAAATTTGTGGAGCTGCTGGGATTGTATTTTAAGATTATTTCAGTATTTATTCAGTATAATTGCTATGCATAAGAAAAGATGTCTCCACATATGACAGAATAATCCTGTTGCCACTTTGTTCCTCGTCTAACAGGTTTGGCAGTGCAGCATCTTCAGTGTGACCTGAGCATCTGTGGCAGCAATCTGCAAAGCAAAATTAGTAAAAAGTAATTAGTAATTAGTAGTTTGCCTCCAAGCATAGACAAAGTCCAAAAAAATCAGAAATCTTTTATAGAAAGTGATCTTCTAATATGTGTATTTAGCATTCTCTAATTTTATCTGTTCCAGTCATCATTGCGGACTTGTCTTTGATGAAGGTAAAATAGTTTTGATTTTAAATGCAATCTTCATGAAATAATGTACAAGAAACAAGTAGTTGTGAAGGAGGATATGAGTACGTTACATAAATGTGGGAGTTATTTTGTAGTGCTCACCGTCCTCAGTAAATGTACCTCAAAAGAGGATGCTAAAAAATTTCTTACAACAGTGATTGAACAGCCTTGTAGAAAAGACCTGCTATTCCCAGGTATTGCTATAAAATACATATAGGGCATAAATTAGGAAAGATGCAGGATGCCTACAGTTAAGTCTTACATCTTTAAACATGCTTATACTGATCATTTGAAGGCCTTTTCTGCCCAGATGAAACACAGTGTGCACATTAGTGTGCAAACAGCAAATGACACAAGGTTCATAAAGATGAACAAGGGTAGAACGGAGATCCCAGCAAACCAAAAATTACAAAAAGATGCTGAGGACGGTATTAAATTACCTATTTATTAGTATCGAATGCCATTTTAGGCAGTCTAGGGATTACCAAGGGCTATCTTTGTTGTTACCCTCAGCTCTTCCTGGCTGCTATAGGAACATGCCACTATGTTTCCCTAAGTTTTATGCCATGTGTGCCAGGCCTGCATGGATATCTCAGATAATCCTCGTGTGTTTATTGTAGTAATGTTTGCTTATATTTAAGTGCTGAATATTCATTTTCAGTGATATCCAAATGAACCCCCGAGAAGGACGTGCTGAGGAGGGCAGAACGAGGACACCCAAGGTTTTCCATTGAACCAGCTCCAGTGCTGAGACAAGAGGTGAAGCAAATTGGTGTGTCCTCACACTGCCACACTGTTACCCCTGTTATTTGTGTTTTTTACTATCTCTGGGATYTCTGCATGATTTTATCCTCATCAGACTTTGGGAAAACTTTGGCTTTCTCAATGCAATTTGGACTATAGGCTATACAGTGAGGAAACAGCCCTCAGACAGAGGTGGCTGGGAAGCCAAAGAGAGAAATCAATATATACTTGCAGCTGGGAAACCTGACCCAGTAAAACGAACACTAGACAGCTGTCTTTGCTTCTAGAATATTTTGCTTTTTTAAAATCTTATCTTCTTTCATTCTGCCRTAACTAGTGACAGAACAGGGTATGATTTCCCTTCCCAACTTTCAGAACTCACTTACGTTTTGTATCTTTGAAAGGTGCTGTCCGTCAAAGATTGCGATCTGCCTTGTACAGTTCTCAGCTATGTTTAAATCTTCTTTTACCCTTCAAAGGCTGGCTGGGAGAAGTGTCAGGTCATTATTTCAGGCTGTAGCTTAATACCCAGGCTTGACAGCGAACGATCTCTCTGCTGCATTCACCAAAGAAGCCCTTCATTCACCGAAGGTCAAGGTATTAGCGTGTTATTTTTAAATATACTCCCAGCAGCAAAGAGTTAAAAATAGCCTTCTACGAAAATGCACAGTAATTAGTTAAACCTTGTTAGCCATCACATGAGGATGGTAACTCCTCCCAGGGAAGACACTGCAAAAGCAGCTTTCACATGGATTTAGACTTAAAAGAGCAGCTGCGGGTTGACTAAGAGGGAGCTCASAGTACAGGAGTAATAGCAGAAAAAAGCAGTTTGATTCTGGGAAGGAAGGAAAGCAAAGATATTAAGTTTCCTCAGCATGATCTGCAAATGAATTGCATGGATTCTCTCCTTTGGAATAATCACCAGTAGACAGAAAGCTTAAAAAGATGGAGCTGGGGAAGGCGAAGCTGCTGAGAACTGGCCTTAACGCTTTGTATCAGGCCATCCATCCCGTGCACGGAATTGCCTGGACGGACGGGAAGCAAGTGGTGCTGACTGCTCTGTACTACCACAGAGGACAACTAAAGTTTGGAGACTCGAGCGTTGTGGGGCAATTTGACCACGTGCATGGGCTTTACTGGGGCCCGTGCTGCTCCCCAGACATCCCAGCTTTGCTTGCAGTGCAGCACAAAAAGCACGTCAGCATTTGGCAGCTGGGCTGCAGCACCGCCGAGAAGGGCAAGCTCCTCATTTCCCAGACTTGTGAGGTGGGGGAGCCATTCCCGCTGCTTTCCCAGGGCTGCGTGTGGCATCCCAAGCAGGAGGTGCTGGCGGTGCTCACCAAGAGAGATGCTTCGGTCCTGCACGCCGTTCGCTCCGACAACACCAGGGTCAAGGCAGACATCAAGAGCAGCGGGCTTATCCACTGCGCCTGCTGGACGAAGGATGGCAACCGCCTGGTAGTTGCTATAGGCAGTGCCCTTCACTCCTACATATGGGACGACACCCAGAAAGCTCTGAACGCCTGCTCCTTCTGCCCCATCTTCGATGTGGGAGGTTACATCTGTGCTATAGAGGCCACGCTGGATTTCCAAATTGCTGTAGCTACCGAGCTGCCTTTGGATAAGCTGTGTGGTTTGAACGCGGGCATGGCCTTCGACGTGCCGCCGGCTGCTGAAACTGGCTCTTTACTCTCACAGTCTGCTCTGGTGCTTGGTGACGAGGAATATTCCATGGACCTGCGACGGAAGTCGACGGATTCGGACAGGTCAGTGACCGTGGATTCAGTAGCATCTTCTTCATCGGGTCCTGTGGATTTAACCAGTATCCTCGCAAACCATCGCAAGTCTGACCCCGGGCCCYTGATTACCCTGAAACGCAAGGACTGCACACAAATAAATGGTCAGGATTCTTCTTACCTGATCCTGGTGACTTTTGAGAGGAAGGTAACCACCACCAGGAAAGTCACTATCCCAGGTATCGTGGTTCCTGATATAATGGCTTTTGACCTTCGAGCTCAGATTGTGGCCGTAGCCTCTAACACTTCCAATATTGTCCTGGTGTACTCAGTAACCTCTTCTTGCATGCCTCATATTCAACAGATCCAGCTGGAAAAAAATGAGAGACCAAAGGGCTTATGCTTTTTGACTGATAAACTCCTCCTGGTTCTGATCGGAAAACAAAAATTCCCCGAGCCTTGTCTCATTCCATCCTCCAGTTCCGACCGATATGTAATGCGCCTGGTGATCAAAGAACTGATGTTTGAAGAAGATTCCTCAGCACTGCCTGAGACTAACCAGAACATGTTTTATAACTACGAATCCTCCGTGAATATTCCTGGAAAAAGAAAGTTCTTTGAAAACCTGGCCACGGAAGACCAAGCTCAAAGCAGGGAGCTGCTGATGCCGCGGAGCACAGTTATTCAGTCTCCTAGTGGCAGGAGAAGACTCATAGAAGTGAAGAGCCCCAGTTATGAGCAGAGCTCTTCATCAAGCGTGAGCGACCAGGACGAAAAGAGGCTCCCGGGTGACCCCTCACTTGCCTTGGAACCTTTGGATGCGGAACCTATGAATCGCTCTGTGGCTCTTCTTGGCTTCAGGACACCTAGCAGGCTTTCCAACAGACCCACTTCTCCCAAAGTGCAGTTCAATGTGATCCAAGAAGCAACGAGTTCTCTTAAAAATAACAATTTGCCAAGTGAAAGAGGAATGAGTCACATATCTAGGAACCTAGAGAGACTTTGTGGCAGCTTTAATGAACTGCAGCTGAGTCTTTCTGAACTAAGAGACTTCACTAAAAACGGGAGGAGGGTATCTCTAGCCTACCCATGTTCAGAGGAACCGCCTGTTGTCCACATCACTCACCAGGTAACTTTTCGTCAACTCAGAAATACTASTATGGGGCATTGAAATTWAAAAAAAATCTTATTTATTTTTAAATCATGAGGATGCAGCTTAATTCTTGTTAAACARTTAGATATGTAATCCGAATTTGATATCAGCTTAAGTTTAAAAAGTATTAGATTTTATTAGTGAAACAATAATTAAGGACTACGTGGGTAATTTATGGGATGCTTCACATGGAAGCATCTGGGTCTGGGAACACCCATCTGGGTCTGTTCTTCTTTCTTTGATGGTGCACAACCGTTCTGGGCACTTGCCAATGCTGTGTGTATCTATCAAAGAAGAGTTGGGTGGTACAGCAGCCATCCTCATCAGCAACATGATAAATTCCAATCCAAGCCCAAATCCTAAGTTTGGAGATCCCAAAGGAGGAGGATCTCATGGAGACTGAATCAAAGTAGTGAATCTCAACTTATCTCAAATGGGGGTGATAGGAAGTTGGCTCATTTCTACTGCCACTCTTCACACAACTGGYCACAATCATTTTGTAAAAAAAACAATATTACTACTTATATTTTTCTGGAAAAAAGGCAAAATATAATTATTTCATTAAATAAAAAAGTGTCAAATCATCAGCCACATTTTGGCAAAAGTCCTATTGACAGCAGTAAGAATTTCAACTGACTAAAGAATACAGGGTAGATAACTATTTATCACTCTTATTCTTCTACGAGTAGTAAYACTAAATATGGCAACAATAACATTTTTGGTCATCGTGGTACTGCTGATGAAGCTAAGGTCCCTTTGCGGACACAGGTGCCAATAATAAATGTATTCTTATCCACTGCTCCTTAAGCAGCATTTTGTCAAATTAATGCATTTATTACAGTGATGATACTGAAGTATGTATGTCTCAATCCCATTTGACTCACAGATATACAATAATGACTCTTACTTGAAAGGGATCCACATATGGACTTCTAAGCACTCCACTCAAAACATTCATTAAGGGAATCGTGACTAAATTCAAATATACTCATTACTTTTTAGTAATTATTTATTTGGCATTTTAGCAGATTTTGGTATGTTAGGCACTCTGGATATAAGCAAAGCTTTCGATCTGAAGTAGTCAATAATTTAACTTGAATATATTATACAAATTCTGCTGGAAAAAAACCCATAGTGTCCATTTTAAAAACTTAGGATTTTATTTGCCAAAAAATAAACTCTTGTGTTCTACAGTCAGTCCAAAGTAATTCTGATTTCTTAACATAAATCTACTCATTTATTTATCAAGGAGCCTTGTCTGTGGAATTCTATTGGATTAACCTTTCCAAAGAGTAGTTCTGAGTGTGACATCTAACATCAATTGCAGATTTGAAAGTCACTCTGCACGTTAGCTTGCACAAGGAGTAAGAATTAATTTTCCTGTCTTTTTTTTTTCTTTTTTTTTTTTTTTTTGAAGAAAAAAACAAAAACTCTCTGGAAACAAAGAAAATTTAGTGCTTATAAAATGTTGCAGACTAACTGCATTTGGGAGGAATTAATAAGGAAGTCTCTTATTTGTACAAGCAGGTTGATTTCACAGAGAAGGCAGAGAACAACTTTAGTACCACATTTTAATGACTCAGAAAAGGTGACATTTAATGTCTTTCAGGCACATGTAGCTCTCCTGTGAAAGCCTCCCATCTAATGCCTTGCATAGGCCAGCCCTGCCTCTGAAATCTAACAGCAGCACAGCTGGATGCCAAAAAATAATGAAAAATAGGCTGAGGACAAAAAGGCCTCCAGACAGACAGGGAAATATTTATTCTCGGGCAGCTAATAATTTGCTCAGAAAATAGTTGCTCTGATTAGTCTGGATTCAGGCATCTGAACCTTGGTCCTGCTTCAGAGGTTGATTAGCACTGTGTGAGCTGGGGAACCAGCTGGGCTCCGCGGTGCAGGCAGCCTGTATCCACAGTGCAGAAAGGCAGGAAATAGGTTTATTGCCTTCTGATATAAATATCAGCCAGGATTTAAAAAAAAAAAAAAAAAAATCTTTTCAAACTTCAGGAACACTGCAGTCCAGTCAATAGATCTGTCAGCTTTCTGTGCCAAGTGTGTGTCTTCTTAAGTGTTTGTGTAATCCCCAGCACGACAGGGGTGTCTTGATTGAGAAATCTGCTATAAAACATGAAAATGAGCAATGCTGCATAACTATATCCCCACGTTAAAAACATAAAAGGCAAGTTTAAGTCATTAGAGTTAAAGAAGCAGCAATAATTAATGGTCGCTTATGAATTCTGCTGTGCAGAAATATTATTTACATGCATAAAATTTCCACTTCTGTTTAGAAAGTTGTAATATAAAACACAATGTAAATTACTTAATAATTCACAAGGCCTATTTACTAAATACTCTTCAAAAGCTTTGTTTATTCTGTCAGTTCTATTCCACCAAGTCACRTCCAGGCAGCACTATCAGAATTTATATTCTTTGTAGCCTGGAGCCATAAAAGCAAAACACGCTCTGGAAATGTCACTGCACTATCACTTGTGTAATAGCGTTGAGCCACCAGAGGTGACTTGAGCGTTCAACCCTGAAAAGCAAATATTATTGCTCTTCCCTCACATAGAGGCTGGCGAGTCAGGGTAGTGTGGGAGGGCAGACAGACAGACACAATAAGCAGGTATTATTTAACAAGAGAAAAGAAAAAAATCTGCCACAGGTTTCTTTCTGTTTTATTTTGGAAAAGAAAAAAGGATATTTTTATCATTGGTTTCCCCCAGAAAAGAAACAGCTGCAGAATATTGAAACAAGCCCCATTCAGAAACTAATTGCAGTGGAAATAAAGGCAAATGAGACTGGAAATTAATGGTATTTAGGCAGACCTCTTTAGGAAGAACGAGATTCATCTTAATTCGAGGAGCATCTTCAAATCCCTCCTTGTTCTACTCACAAGCAGTGGGATGTCAGCAGTCTGCATCACCGACAGCCCACGGTGCATAATTCCACAGGAATTAAATAATACATTTAAAAAATATTTTAATAAAATATAAAAATATTTATATAATTTTATTAAGATTTAAATAAATCTTYAGCAATTAGTCATGATTTCGTTTTCTTAACACTCACCAATAACCGTATACAGTTTGTATTTTTATAGCATCTTCATACAGTTTATCGTGGGGAAGTTTATTGCCAAGGTTAGCTATAAAATAAACAATCTTTTACACAGAGGCAGGAGAAGAATAGAAAGGATCAAAACATGGTAATAAATTTTTTAATGAAAATACATGGAGTAAAGGAGGCTGGGGATGCATTAAAGACGGCAGCCTAAAATGGGGAAGGAGATAACAATAAACCAGTCTGTAATGATCAGTTGTAATAAGTCTATGAAGCTTTTTGAAATCTGTATGTCAGTTTTGACTTGGGTTGAGCAAGAGAAAGGAAGCCATGAAAATGATAGAAGGGGAAGGTGATGAGACTGCTCCCTGGAGTGAGAAACTCCTCAGGCATCCTGAAGTTTAGAAGGAAGAGATTTAGGATGACCATAAAAGAAAGAACTGCAGGAGTCAAGATAAGATGTGATTAATTCGTGCTTAGCACTTTGGGCAAAGGTTGGGGGATGCACGCAGGGCAAATTGTGACCATGTTCTAAAATTGCTCAGACAAGCAGAGCTTGCAGGGACCTGTGGGATCTTCTGCACCAAAAGACTTGGTTGATAGACCAGCACAAGAGTAATGGGACATGAAATGTTAAAGATGAATCCAGGATTTCATACCCTGCAAAGGATGCAAAGATGGGAGTTAAATAATACAGCCTGAACATAATAAAGCAAAACTGTGGAGGAAAGAATCACAGTAACACAGAATGGTTGAGGTTGGAAGGGACCTCTAGAGATCATCTAGTCCAAACCCCCTGCTCCAGCAGGGACACCCAGAGCACGGGGCACAGGGTGGCATCCAGGTGGGTTTAGAAGATCTMCAGAGACGGAGACTCCACAACTTCCCTGGGCAGCCTGTGCCAGAGCTCTGGCACCCTCTCAGGAAAGAAGTTCCTCCTCACATGGAGATGGAACTCCATTTGTTTCAACTTACACCCATTTCCCCTTGTCCTGTCACTGGCCACCAATTAGAAGAGCTTGGCCCCTTCCTCCCTACCTTCCCCCTTCAGCTACTTACACATATTGATCAGATCCCCTCTCAGCCTTCTCTCCTTTGAAAAAACAGRCCTAACTCATTCAGTCCCTCCKTGTAGTAGAAAGAAAACACCTCACACTACAGAGCATCTGAAACTCCAGTTACACAACTCTTTCTCACTGTTTTCTGGGCCAGATCCCC
The DNA here is from genome assembly GCF_003342845.1 of Nothoprocta perdicaria. Lineage (NCBI taxonomy): Eukaryota > Metazoa > Chordata > Aves > Tinamiformes > Tinamidae > Nothoprocta > Nothoprocta perdicaria. The sequence goes on from NW_020455632.1 coordinate 1,194,468, forward strand.
TCATGTCTACGTAATCTACCCTTTTTCTCTCCTCACATTAATGAATTTGGTTGTGAGACAAAGTAGACTGATAAATAGGTATCAAAGCTGAAATTACTTCTGCAGTATAACTCAAAGAGCTGAAATCAAGGACTGAAAAAAAAAATGAAAATAAAAATATAGGCAATACAGACCTATTTGTCCTACACTGCACGGATGTGACAGATTAACCAGCATCTTTCCTTCATCAAAGAATAGGTTATTCACACAAAAGATGTGAAGAATATTTCAAATAACTATATTTCTGTACAACATCTGAAATGGTGCCACAGGGGAGATTATTTATTTAACTGCTGAGAATAGGGATTAATAGAAGAAATATAAGACGGTTAAATTGGCTAAAGGAAAGACAGTAAATGGTTATGCTAAAATAAAAGGAAATAGAGGAAATTTATTAGTGGATTAAAGGCCAATGGAAGACCTGCAGGGTAACCTAGAAGTTTCATTAATGATCTGATGAGATAAAATCTGCTTATGACACCAAATCAGTAGTATTTTCAATGGAGGATATCACCCATGTAATTCAATGAGCTTAACATCTAGAATAATAAAAATGGATTTAAAAATGAACTAATATGAAGTGCATAGTCATATATTGCAGGATTCTTAGCGCAAATTTGTGTTATATACTGGATATTGATCATCTGGAAACAACTGAAGAAGACAAAGACTTGCATGTGCTAAGTGACTACAAGCCTCTGAATCACAGAATGTCATAGTTATTCCAAGSAGAAGGGCAGTCTTTGGATATGTCAGTAAGGTGTATCCAGCATGAAAGGCAACTGGGGCCTCAGGTGGAACATGTTCTGCAATTCTAGTCACCCACGTGCAAACAAGATACATTCAGACTGCCGTGAATCCCTAACCCAGGGTTAGAAAGAACATTTTTGAGCAGTAACATATTCTGATTTACCTCTCTGTTTCATCAGTCATGAAATTTAAGTTGAAGACTGCAAGTGTGGGCAGTGCATGAGGAAACACAAGATTAATAGAGAGAAAAGGTCAAGAGGCAGAACTAGATGCCTGCTCAGGGGAGTTCAAAACAGAGAGAAAACACGTTGATTTATCGCACGCACATCTGGTGTGTGGCAGCTACTCCAGGAACCTCTTCTGCTTTAGCAAATGACTTTCTTCCCATATATTTCTGTTTTCCAAAACATGAGGTTGGAAAGACGGTTTGGCAACACCAAGGTTGGCTGGAGAGAGTCCAGAAGACTCTTTTCAGGCTATAAACGCTAAGCAAGGGGCAGACTGACACTGCTGAGGGAGAACAGCTCTTGAATTGATGCCTTGTTGCTGTTGGCTTGTTGCTGAGGGAGAGCTGGGCCTGACACATTACAGGAAGTTGGCTAAAGGAACTTGCACTGAAAACATCCATTCGAGCATGTTGAAATATATTTGTTTCTTCTGCATACTCTCAGCCAACTGATAAACTTTGTTTTAGAATAAAACAACCAATATTAAGGGCTTTGAAACAAAACTGCAAGCCCTCTGGATGCCATTTGAGACAAACAGTAAAAGCAGAGAAACATATTTTAGGAAAAGCTAGAGTAAAGTTAGACCTTACTAGACAAAAATGGTCTTTAGGTGGATATGAAGATGTGAAGGTGAGATTTTGGTTGCATTTTGAACTCTGTCACAAATTATATGCATGACCTTGAGTAAATCTCTTAATTTTCCTGTGTCAGGGTTTTCTCATTTTTAAAARGGGAATAATAACAATTACCTACCTCTCAAGAAGGCATGGGCTTCAATCACTTAATATTAGCATATGATGCAAACATATTCTTCAAAGAGAAGGCATGTTAACATCACCTAACCATTCAACAAGGAGGCAAAATAGAAGATTAACAGAATTTGCCAGCGAACGAAAATAAAAGGCAAAGCCAATCAATTTTATCACTATAAACAGGGAGAATTATTTGATATGAATGCTCAGACATGCTGAGGAACRAACAACTCTGAGACTGGAGCTCTGGGGTTTGTACTTGAAAACCTGTAAAATTGTATGTTAGGATAAAAAAGAGATACCACATAATTTCGTATAATGACACAAAATGTGCTCTACTTCTAGTGGCAGTTATGGTAGTAAATCACATACCTAATTAGAAAATAATGGAACACACCTTCTTAATATATATTTCTGTTTGACTGATTGCAAATGAACAGAGGCACAGCTTGATTACTTTTTTTTTTCCCCGGATTTTGGGGGACTGAAGCAAATAAAAATAAGGAACCTCTCCAGTCAAGGCAATCTGCGCCAGTCTCAGTTACAGTCCACCATGGTTCATAACTCATTAACAGAGGTGGAATTTTTGAGTAAACCCTGGTATTTCAACAGGAATTCAGAAAAAATGAAGCAGTTGTGAGCTTAGCTAATAAGCAGCAGCAACAAAAACAAAAAAATATGCACTGATATTTGTACATGCAAAGAGCATCTTTGGAATGTAAATGCAGAGTACATGTCCATTGCTGAAAATTCAGCCCATCGAGTTTTACGTGTACTTAGGTTCTGCAGAATAGCCCTATACAATTTGAAAAGACCTAAAAGAAACCCTAAACTCTGTCAACCTACAGCTTATAAAAGTGACTATATATTTATGATTAAGAATGTGATATTTTTCTGATGCATTCCTTAGATATTTCTCTTTATTACACAGCGACAATTTTCTGGCTGTTTTGAACAAGGAAACAACGAGAAAATCTCTGAAGCTGGGTGAAGTTTTTAATTGCTCCTTTTATGGCCCTTATATCTTCAAACTATAATAATATGTAATTAAATAACAATCAGCTATGGACTTTTTCTGCATAGCTGCTTCAGAATAGAGAAAATTACTTTCATAACAGTTGGTAGACCTTCTGACTTAGAGAGTGGCTACATTCAATGAGCTTACATTCATGGAAGAAATGATGGAAAAAATGGAAAAAATCATAAAAGTGATGACTGGATKTAGAAAGGGTGCTGCATAGAAAGAACGCACCCATTCACTGAGGAGGTGACACAGCCAAAAGGCAGCATTATTAAAGAGGAGTGTTAAAAGAGATTAAGAGACATGTAGTTAGCCAAAGGTTAATGAACTTGTGGAATAGATTACTGAGCACAGAAATRGAAGATGCAGTGTGAATCCACTCAATAGCAACATTTGTCTTAGAAAGAGATATCCACGTGTATCCGGTAGACACAGACAAGTAAAGACTAAAATGGGAGCTGGGATAGGTGACTTCTTATCCACTTGGTCTAAAACGTTAGCTGGGTCCATTCTGAATGTATAACATTGAATTGTCTATGGAATTGGATAGTCTGTTAATTAAATTAGCAAAATGTTTTATCTGGAGATATTGCAGAAAGAAGTGATGTCAAAAGCAAAAAAAAATGCATAGGAACTAAACAGGCAAAAAGTATGGGAAGGAAAAAACAACATGAGTTTTGCAAGACAGAAATAGAGCAAGATGATTTAGAAGAAAATGCCCAATTCACATACATTTAAAGGTGTCCTATTTAAAGGCAGAGTCACCTAATGGGAAGGTCCTAGTGCCAAAACTGACCTTCAAAGGCCAGCAGATAACAAACTGCMAATGCAAATCTGTAGCCATTCTGCAACCACGTTAACTCAATTCCTAATAACATTTTTGTGGTGCATTTTTCATTGCACTTTGCAGTCATTAGGGTGATGGACCCTTGAGGTGCTAATTCTCAAGGACAACTATATGTCATGAAGGATGAGTCTGTCACCTTTATAGTCAAAAGGGTGCATGGGRGAGGTGGTTAATGTCAGGGCAACCTCCAGGGCAGGACATCCGTGCAACTCCCTCTCTCTCAAAGAAATCCATAGGATTCCCCAGCCACCTTGTTAGAACAGCTTTACATTCTCGCTGTACAGTTGTTCTTCCCAGTTTTGCGGGGCTGATGCAGCCCTGAGCTCCAAACRTGCAAAAAAAGCCCCATTCCTCTTCATGTAGGACGAGGAGATTGTGCCTACAGTTGCACTGAGTCATGGTACCATTTATAAATACTAGTAAAAACAGAAATAAAGGGAAAAAAAAAAAAAAAACTCCAACAAAATGAGTAAAGACCTGAAAGGCATAAGAACCAAAGGAGGGTTAAAGGAACTGAAGTAAAACATGCAAGTCCTTAACAAGATGTTTTCTTTTACATATATGCATTTGCAGAAATGTTTYGCAAACGGAGCAGTGGCTGAAGAAACAAAAGCTGTTCTCCTCTGTGATGGCAAGATCCACCTGAGTTTAGTCCAGAAGCTTTTTGATCTGCCCATTATCGAAATGAAGCATGGTATGGTCTTTCTATTTCTGGTATTGCTTTCACCTAAGACTTTTAGCATGACAGAGGCATTTGCAGTGGACTAATTACTCTTTGCTGTAGCAAATGGAGAAATCTAACTTTGCTTGACAAGTACTTGGTTTTCTTTGTCTGAAATATGGCCCAGTGTCTTTTGAAATCCCTTCAATGCTAAGAAATTGCAGCACTCCCTATTACCAGAGTCATCTGTTAGATGTCTCCACTAAATACACTATGATACCTGGAAATAGAAATAGTTTCTTCTGAGACTTTTTGGCATTTTGCCTTGCCCATCTTTACAAGCACGTCCCCTATGTGACAACAAGGAGTAGGCTGGAGAAAAACTCACCCTCAGAATATGCTATCAACGTGTCACATAGCATTTTGGATTAGATTAAGATAAACAACAATGTTCTATGTTCTAATTTGYCAGTCTCACATATCTGCCACCCACCACTGATTTATTTGCAAAAAATGGAAGTAGCCAGGGAAATTTTAGCCCCAGAGTGGTCTCTGAGCTGCCTTGTCCCTGTCTGCTCACGTGTACTCACCCCCCCAGCAAACACACAGACTGCTGCTTCTCAACCATATTTCTCTATCGTGCTTTGGATAGCTCTTCTCATCACAGTCTAAGTATATTATGATTTTATGGTATGCATTCCKTGGTTCTAATTATGATCTTCTTGCATATTTTCCAGCCTGGAAGGTCCATAAATCCCTCATTGCCTTCCCCTTGTCTTAGCCCTGACAGGCAGAAAGGGACACATTGGCTTAATCGGTACCCTCATCTTATGAGGAATTAATGCAACTTTTGGTGGATTCAAAATGAAAAGCCTGTGATAACCTAAGCTATAATTTAGCAAGTAATGATGGTTACAGAGCAAATTGCTGTAAAACAGGCTTATTGATGAAAAAAGAAGTCAGGTGTGGGATATCACTGATGCTGGCAACAAGGATAGTGGGGAAGGGAGAAGGAAAATACGTATTTTCTTTACGTATATTCTTCTGTCATTATTACTCATATTCTTTCTTCTACTACTCTTACTCATATTCTTTCTTCTGCTACTCTTACTCTACTTAGGCCTCACTGTTGCTGAGACCACTGTTTTGCAGTTCTGATTTAGGAAATATAAAAAAGGGAGTTAGAATTCAATATGATGAAGGAGCTTCAGAAAGGCTATTTTCAGCTCTCTGAAGGGACTGATTAGTTAGCAGAACACTGTCCTTCGATTTTGTGCACTGGACTTGAGAGATATTAAAAACACAAGGTCTGGGAATTATCCTAACTTGTGGCCCTTTCTGTTCCATGGGCTGCCAGCCTGTTCAGAAACAGAGTCTCTTTGTTGACAACAAAAGAAATAACTGACKCAGGAGTCCTGCTAAAACTGTGCAAAATCATCAGATTCAGGGCACAGAGAATTATGTAGCTCTATTCAGTTTTGACCAGTAGAGGTTTATATCCCTAAATATTTCCTTTGCCACAAGGCGTGAATATTAAATTCAGTGGTTAAAAATATCTCTCCCATCCCCTAATGCTATATAATTAAAGGGGAGGTAATGAACAATGTGCTTACACTGCAATGGTYAGCAGTTTTTTTCCTTTGAATACAGACTTCAGCTTGAATATGTTGAAAATAATAGYCTACAACTCTAGGCCAAGTTCATAGCCAAGGCAAGGCTACTAAAACCATCAGTTATATGAGCAATGAACTTGGCCTGATCATGCGTGTGCTTTAAGTCCGGGGCTGTAATACCATTACGTGTACTAAATATAGCCTGTCATATAAAGCCCTAATATTCCTACACAGTGGGAAGTCTCTGTTTTCTGCAGTCGTCTGTAATATGCACTGAGAAAGGGCATTACAGTCTGCACGAGGGTTTTCTACCACTGCAGTATTCTATAGGRGAAATTTCAAAGCAGGTGTCATCAACTATGTGTAAAATTTCTCCCATTTCCATGGATGGAAATAGAAGTTGCAAAAGTGTGACAGAAGAGCATGTTTTATTGATGTGACCAAAAAAGTAATTGCACTGATTCGGGCAGCAGAATTTCTACTTCCAGGTCTGCTCTCTGCAGAATCCAAAATCTGCCCAGATTTAGAAAGAAAGTATTAAGGGTAGGAGATTAAAGATCCATGGTTTAGAATGTCAAGCTCCTTATGATGTAACATGGCAGCATGCAACAGCTTGCAGAAGTGCTTTGTTAGTTGTATAAGGAGAGGAGATTTGCTTTGGCCAGAAAAATGTTTTGTTATGACTGGCAAAAATCAAGCAGGGGCTTGGGGGCACTTCTCCATTTCCTTTTTCCATGTTCTTTTTCAAAACTTATAGTGGCTTATTTATAAAAAAGAAGAAAAATATTTCAAGCTCTCTCCTTCTGTAAATCARCTTGGAAGTGTAACTTTTTCCCATTTGTCAGGTGAGTTTGAAAAGCTACTGAACAATCTTGGATTGACAGCGAAGGGGAAGATAACCCTGTTTCTCCCATGAACAAACGTGGCCATTTATTAACTCCTTGTTAATTACGCCTTGATACTCCCCATAACTTAAGCCAGGGCTTAAACACCTCAAGCCCTTTCAAGCCTTTTCATTTTGTTTCCCTGTGCATTCACACCAAGGTATGTTTAGCGTGGATTGCCAGCCCTTAATGTCATTAAGGTAATAAGGCTTTAGTGCATAACAAGAAGGCCAGTTCTGTACCTGGGCCGGATGACTTTTTAAAAACAAGCTTGTGCCTTTTATATAAYCAGAGCACTGCACTCATTCCCCTTTTTTCTTTTCCCTGCTTTTGGGCTCACTTGGTGCAGGCTCCTCGTGGATTGTGCTCACGGCAGACAGCGACGGCTTCGTGCCCTTGCTGTTCAAGGCGACCCAGGAGATCGTCATACGGGACGGAAGCGACGGCGCGCCGCTCTGCGCAGGTCACTCCTTCCAGAAGAGTGGTTCCACGCGGCCCCCGAGCAGAGTGACATAATTTCGGAACGAGGGATGCCAGCGACCTGCACAACAAAGAGACCTTCTGCGGTGTCAGCAGCTGAATGACCAGGCAGCTAATCTCACTACTTTCCGTGTATTTTAGCTGTCAAATCCGTGGCACGGTTACACAGTAGCTAGATTCTAGGCTCGGCTGAGCCCGCACGGTTTCTCTGGAAGGGTCTGACCCAGGCTGAGGTTTATCTGCTGCTATTAATGGGTGTCAGGGGGTTGGAGCACGGGACCAGGCTGTGCTTTAACTGTGGGCAGAATGTTCTCAGAGGCACAGGATTATGCCAAAAATTATGCAGTGACAAAACATCTAGCAAGTACAGGTGTAGGGGTTACACCAAGGTCAAAGAAAATGGACTGAAGTGCATTTATTATGAAAAACTAGGCAGAAAAAAATAGAAAAACTCTTCCAGTCTCTCTCTGCTATTCCAGTGGATCCCCTGGAAGCCCGCAATGCTTTCAGAAATTTTTATATGAAAATGATCAGCTATTAAGAAAGCTGCAGCACTATCTCAGGTCAGCATCTTACGTAGCATGTAGATCTATACATGAATGCAGAAGAGAAATAAAATAACTTGCAGGTAGACAACGGATTGAAGATATTCAAGACATATTTCTTTTAAATAAATGCAGGTRTCTACACTGAGCTAGTCATCTAGCTGAACTAGTAAGACCAGTCAAAAAACCAGCACTTTTAACATAGATATCTAAACCTGATCACAGTGAACCATCCCCTAAGTGCCTATTCCTTTCCACTAGCTGCAAAAGCTAGGGCAACTAGTTTAAATAAAGATATTTGCACTTAGATAAAATTCATCTTCAGAGACCAGGGGTAGTACAAATGTATCTGAGAAGCAGACACACACATTCATGGGGATAAAACCACCATGACTGTGGTGACACAAGCAGGCACACAAGGAAAGGACTGAATGAACCCCAGACTTTTCTTCTGTAAGTGCAAAGAGTTGGGTCAAGTGTCGTGAGCAGCCACGTGTGTGAGGCCTGGTAGTCCAGACTGCTGGATAGGCCTGAAAAGAAAACATGGAAAGGGAGGTTTSTTTCATCCTGTACAGTCATGCAAAGATAAAAGTGATGGGACTTATTTAATCTACTATTAAAATTATTATTTTTTCAGGGTTTGCATTTTGGTTCCTGTGCATACTGCTGCAGAGTTGGTTTTTACCCTGAGGACAATGGCAAAACTCTATTTTATAGAACAMAGATATGTTAAATTCCATAGTGACAATACTTGCCTTTGTACGAAACCACGATCGAGATGATACATCTATGATTGAAAGCACTTCATGGRTTTTGGAAGTTCTTCACTAACATCATCCCTGTGATCCATCCAAATCTGCAGGAACAGTTTCAATTCCTGATATAATAAGTAAAGTCCTTATCATGCAAATATTTGGTCAGAGAGAAGGAAATCATCATTCTGCATTGCCTGCAACCACAGGCACTGGTTATATTGTATGTTTGTAGTATCCTTTTTGCAAAGATCATTTTAAGTGGGCAAGAGGATGCTGCTGTTCGTAAAACAAAATAAAACAACCCCCCGCCAAACRCCTAACTGATCAAAGCCCAACACATTTCAGCTTTTAAATATTAAACACATCTAATACTTTTTAAGCACTCAGTTAACAGAATTACCTGCTACTTTTTATTAAAATTCTGTTCAGAATTGTATTTATACTATCACTGCTTTAAAACCTTGGGTTAAGTCTTACTTTCCTGCACTGAAATCTACCCAAATAATCGAAATTGAAGGGGTAATATAGAGCTTCACAGACCCAGTTTATGGTAAGGGAGGACATCACCAAATACATAACATGACCTAAGCCATTTTGAAGCAGCAGATTTATCTGATCTTCCCCATATGTTTGAACAGCATCCTTGTTTCTCACAGCAGTATCTGGTATTTAAAATATTTATGCATTAGGCCAAGTAAAATAAAATGATGGAAGGATCTGCATTAAAGGAATACTTAGGCTGAACTAATGGGGAGAACTGAAAGGAGACGTAATATTTTCTAATATTTGTCTAATATTTTCTGACAAGTATTAGATAAATATTGTCTATGAAGGGAAATGGTGGGAGCCTCACAGTTTGGTCCACTTAAATAYGAGGCTAATGAAACATGAAAGTATTTAATAAATAACAGTCCTGCTGAGTGCCCCTATGAAGTTGAAGAGAAATAGGYCCAAACCTATGAGCTCAGTAACAGGCCCGGACACCTCTCTGTGCCTTGCAGGTCATGATAGGGATTATTCTTAAAGACTTCCTTGTCACTAAAGGAATATTTAATATATTCCATCTTTCATCATCACGGTATCTTTGTGCCGTTGCAAAAGCTGAAAGGGGAATTCTGTGAAATTTAAAATCTTGGCTAGCAGATATCAACTAGTATGTGCATCAAAGATGCCTACTCAAAAATTATAATTATCACTGTACATTTTATTCGCAGTCTGTCACACTAGCATTTAAAATGTTCCTGTATTATTTTTCTAAAAAAAACACTCTGAATTTTCAGAAGTTCAGGAGTGAAAGAAACTTTTATGCCTGAATGGCTATCAAAATTTGGTTTGATTTTCTGGAGATAAAGAGAAGAAAATAAATTWTCAGATGACAAAAGGACTAGTTTCGGGAAATAAGGGGCTGTAAAATGAAGTGCTGAGTTTCATGATATCCAGTGGACTTTTTAGTTTGTTATATTTTGGTAAGATGTCTTGCCTCTGCTGTACAATGCAAAGGTTAATAATTCTAGGTAAGAATTCATCTCATTTAAGGTCGTATCATTACTCACTGCAATTATKCCAGTAATTACTGAGGACCCGAGATCATCTTGCTGGACACATACAATGGTGTAAGTAGGCCTAGGAAAAAAAAAACTACAATTTTATAGTTAAAAAGACCTCTCCCTTTTTGAACACACTATCATATACATATACACTCCTTGTGAAAATATGTGTTAAAAATGAGCAAATCTTGAAGGAAGAAATACTTGTTTTCAGGTAATGATTTAGGAGTCCTGTGCAGTGCATAAGTATTTTACATAGTATCTAACACAGAGATGGAAAGTTAAAATTGGAAGTAATAAAAGCACAGGAAGAAGTGCTGAAGAGATTTAAACAAAGCAGAGGGTAAATGATCAGCTTTGATTTGGATGGAGAACAGATGGAGAATCAGTGGAGAGATATAAGAAGACTGTTCTATTAAGCACAAGCTGTACTGAAGATTTTTGTACAAACAATGATAAAAGCACGTGGAAAGATAAAAAAAGAGTCAGCAGTAAATGAGTTGAGGAGACAGCAGGCTGTGACAAGGAGAAAAGCAGAGCTTGGGAAGCAGGCGCCTGCCTGCACAAGGGCTATTTTGTAGATAGTGGTCAACAGGGATGAGTTTCCAAGAAGGGAAGTTGTGTAGATCACCCAGCTCTCATGGAGCTGCCAAAACCCTCTTTTAGGCTCCTCACTGACCATAAGGAACCTCAGTACACTAGGTTCCTGTCAGAGCCACCCTGTGGGGCAGCTTCTCTTTCCCAGTTACAACAGAGGGAAGCTATGGAAACGAGGAGCTTCAAACACATGTCATGGCTTGGGATGCTGCACAGAACACCAAAGAGGGTACCAGCCCCTCCAGAACATTTCCCCTGTGGGGAGCAAGCCAGAAAGTCTAAATTTCCATTTTAATTAATCTGCATATTTATCTGGCACATTTATCTGCATCCTGGTATATTTTTAGGAGTTAGTAGAGCTTCACTTAAATCTGCTTCAAATTAAATCCTAACCTTCCATTTTCTGTAACTTTGCTGCTAAAAACACAGCAGTYGGTTTTAGCCTTCAATGTTTCTTGTTTTGCCTCAGTCCTTGGCCAAATTGCTCACACAAGTCCTATATGCCAGGTAGTTTTGGTGGGGATGGATTTTGGGGGTAGAATCTCCTACTTTTTGATTGTGAAAGTAGTAATGTGAAAACTAAACGCCACAAAACCAAAATTAACTGAAATCGTGTTGGCCAACCTACAATGCTGACTTTGCRTAACAAAATTCTACGTTGATAAACTTCACAAAAGCTAAAAAGTCCCTAGGATGTGCATAAACTTGACCGAGCACAACCTCCAACTACTTCTGTTTTCCTCCTCCACTGTTATTAAAGCTCTGTGTAGTCTTGAATAAAACTTTAGAATAGTATCTAGAATAGTATCACATTAAAAATCTTTTATACAAATTTCCTTCAATACACTTTATTGAAAAAGCATAAATAGTATCAAAAAGCCTTATTTCCTTTTCCTTGATTCTGATTTCTTATCTATTTTCTCGCAGCTTGGAGAACTAACATATTTTTAGCAAGTTTTACTCTCAGGTTTTAACAGTCTCAAAAGAAAACTGCAAGCACTGGACTGTTTCCCCCTTCCAGTATATTTTTAACTAGGATGCATTTAACTCAATTACAGGATCATAATAAACAGAATTGGAAAGGGTGCGTTATTGAGACAAAAGCCAGACTCTTCTAGGAGATGCACAGTAAAAGAACAGGAGGCTATGGGCAAAYCTTACACCAAGGGAAAGTTGCCATGGATTTTTATGGAATGAAAGTGATTAAAAGCAGGAAAAGAGACCCACAGAGCCTGTGGCACTGCCACCTTTTGAGATTTTTAAAACTCAAKTGGACAGTGCCCTGAGCAATCTGATCTAACTCCGCCAACTCTGCAGTAAACCAGGACTCCCTCAAATCTCCCTTATTCCATGACTGTGTCCTCTTGTAYCGAGGCCGCCTTGGTATGGGGCATGTCCATCATTTTTTGATCTTCCCAAACATTCAATCTGAGCATTGGGAATGGCTGTTTTGGCAGCTTAAGAGCATAGATGCTGTAGTGCCCAGGAATGTTCCCTCCAACTGTTTCCACTACCAGCATATATAAGGCAGACAGTCCTTCTCTCTAGCCCCACAACTCCTGTCAGATGGTGCCTAGCCTGTCCTTAAAAAGAAAAAATGCAATATTCGTTCTGCAATTACGAAACAGTTGAGTCCTTCAGACCTGGMTTCATCTGACCTGGCGGTAAGCCTGTGAAGTCAGGTGAGGTAAATCCCTGGGGTTATGTAATTCCTCACATGGAGGTATGAGTTTCTTGTCCCACACAGCAGGAATTAACTCAGGTGCCTCCTCGTTACTCAGTATTAAGGCTTCAGCTTTCTCTGAGGCTGAGATATTTTCACAGTGTCATGGTAAGTGCAAATTCCCTTTGCTGAGATTCAGAACTTCCCCACGACGCTATGGACGAGTAGAATATTGCCAGTATCTCCCTTCTAATGACCTCTGGGTACCTCTCCCGGGAGTTTCCCAAGTGCTCCCAACAATTCAGACAGCCAAAGCTGCCCTTGAACTTTATGTCTGCCTTTCTTCAAGTCTGATTTGACACGGCTGTCAACAGCCAGGTGTGATCCAATGTTTGGAGGCCTGTGGTGCCAAACCCCATATTGGCACAGAAAGGCTTCCTGCGCAGGGCTGACATTTGCAGTGCTGCAGACTTGCCAGTTAAAAACATTACTGTCTGACAGCCTCTGTCCTTTGGCAAGGATCCATCCAGCTTGTCAGCAGGTACCAGGATATCTTAACAAACACACAAGGGAGCAAACGGGCAAGAAAGAAGCACATCTAAGCAATGTGCTGGTGCCCCCTAAAAGGACCAAACTCCAGGTGAACGCAAACAAAGAATTCACTTTACAGGCTACATTCATTTCCTTCAAATCACAAATACTTAATRATTTGCAAGAATATATAAGGCAGTACATAAAGACAATGAAATGGATTTGAACAACCTTCTCTGCACAACGTTGTTAATTATCTATGAGCATGTCCTCCCTCACAGCCATCTCTCTGCCCTTCTTCCCCTCTGGAGGGTACTCAGAACCCTTCTTCCTCAAGCTGCCCCGTGTTTATATTAATGTTGCGTTTCAGACTAATTGGAAAGTAGAAGCCCAAATGATACAGGCAAATTAAATTATGAAACCACAAATCTGTTCTCATTGCACATTGCACAGACTGCAGTTTTATGTAACTGTTCAGTGCTTAAATCTCAACCATAAGAGTGACTCAGTGCAAGCACTTTGTTTTTAAAAGATAAAATGTGTGCTTTGAATTAGAATGGCCATTGGAAACCATTTCAATAATGTGAGCTTTGCAAACTGCTGCTGCTTTTTCCATATATGCACTGCCCTACTTTCTACTTTACATGGCTCCCTATGGGTTTTCACATCACTTAAATCCCTGAAGAAGCAGAGGCATCAATAAACAGCCTGAAAATCCAGGGCAGGAGGAGAAAGAAAAGAGATGTTTATTTGCATTAGGACTTTACACTTCACAGCTGTGTCACTGGCCATGGCTAGTGGTTGTTGGCCAAGCTAGCTATGGAAATTTTCATGCTATTCTTTTTGAGGCACTATCATTTCTTAATAAACTATTTGAAAATGTTTATTTCTGCATCTGAGTCTGAACTGACAATTTAAATTACTAACACAATTCTACTTGGGATAAAGGGCAACTGTGAAATCGTTACTGCTCTTTAAAGGGGATTCTTTGTGAGGTTGCAGGAATATGGCAATACCTGGGAATTAACCTCCTCCTCAAAAACTACTGCGGTCCAATGAAGCCCTCTGGTGGCTAAACCCACCTCAAAGGCAAAGCAGAACCGCACAGCTCCTGCTTCCKCCTTGTCTCACCTTGCTTAAGGTAATAAATAGCTAATAAATAGCTGCTCAAGTCCAAATAAATTTTCTTACCAGTATGCTGAGTGCTTTCCAGAGTCAAAAATTTAACAGCAAACAAAATGATCATCATTATCAGCTGTCAAGCAGGGCTCATCTCTGCTTACCTCTGTGGAGCCTGAGCCTGGAAGTTTATTAACACATAAAATTAACATGAGTCTAGATTTTCACAGGAACTGAACCATTCTCCTGGTATCCTTTCCAGGTCTGTATTGTTCTGGCTGCAGTGGCTCTATCTACTGTCAATGACAGAGAAAAAAATATGTTTTTAGTTTCTGATGAATTTTCATACACCTAAGGGTGTCTATCTGTCAAGCAAAGGAGAAGAGCTGGCATTTGCAGCATTGTCTTTTCTTTCGCACCTTCAAAACAAATTATTTTCCCCAAACTTGGATTTGTGCTTTACCTCAACTCACAGAGTCAAGGGGCTGTAGCTGGCAAGAAGAGGCTCTTTTTTAAAAGAGGGCGGTTGGAATAATACATACAATATACAATCATACATACAATCATACCAGAGTTCTTATTCATTGCAGACTCCTTGAACATTTTGAATGTCTTTTGATTGATGTCAGGTAAATAGCCTAATTATTTTGAGCTTTTCTGGACYGAGACAACATGTAAAATTGTACCTTGTAATCAATATTCCATCAGGGATACACAGATATCCCCACCTTTTATGCATCACAGGCAGTTGAATTTCATCTAAAATCCATGCACTGAGTTCAGAAACTTGCCCATGACTAAATCTGCATTTAGATGAAATGTATGTCCCTAAAAATCACCACATTTCACTAGAAGAGGTATGTGGAGGAYCTGCTCTTTACATTCGTAATTTGTTACGGTGGTTTAGCTGTATTTCACTTGTATCCATCCACTGGCTCTGTTTAAGGCTTTGTTCACCGAGCTAAAACCCCGCTACTTTCACTGTTTTTCTCTTCATAAAGGCATTTAGTCAATGTAGGCAAATCACCCCCTAGTTCTTTCAGGTGGAATGGACAGCTTGGGCTGCTTATGTATTTGATCTTGCACCCACGTGARGCATTTTTTTCCCGCACCTTGAAGCACTTTCCTAGGTCTGACAGTCTTTTTCAGTGTCTCAATGGCCTATCCGCAGTGCTGATTTCAGGGACTGCACAGTGATAAGATTGCTCTCAAACACCAAGGGGTGACCAAGTCCAGAAGGAGCGTGTGTTATTCTCTTAGAGACTTTGTAAAATGAAAGCTCTGTCCGATGCAATATTTCAAGACCAAAGAAGTTGCCTCCTCTCACATCACATTTATACACTTTCTGCTCCGGGTTTGAACGTTAACCCCACGGGCCCCTCCTCCAGCAGGAAACAAAACCAAAGTTGTGTGTCTCGTCCAGCTTCTTTCCCTCACACAGATCAGGTAACTTTCAAACTCGTGGCCCACACTGTGCCACATCCATAGGCACAAGGCGCACTGCCCCTGCACAACGAAGCTCCGCTCCGTCCCCAGGCGCCTCCTCCATCCCCGCGCGACCGTTGCCAGCGACCGTTGGCGCGCTCGCCGACGGGCCCGGAAGGGGGGAGACCGGCGCATGCGCACGCCCCCCCCGCAGAGAGGCGCTGCTCCCGTTGCACGCTGGGAGTTGTAGTCCCCAGCGCCAGCCCCGGTAGGCGCCGGCAGCGACGTCACGGCGTTCGCGCCTGGAGCGGCGCTCCAGAGCGTGGAGACGCGGTGGGGCGGGAGTCGGAGCGAGCGCGGTCAGGCGTGCGGGGAGCGCCCGCGCGGAGCCGGGCCGAGCGGAGAGGAGAGGCCGGTGAGGCAGCGGCGGGCGGGCCCGGAACGGCAGCGGCGCGATCGCGGTGCGGGCGGGCGCGACACGGCAGGGGCGGGACCGCTGTGCGGGCGGGCGCGGCGCGGTGGCGGCGCGGGGCGAGGACAGGTGAGGGCAAGCAAAGCGACGCGGGCGGGCGGCTTTTCGCGCGTGGGGCCGAGCCTGGTCCCCCCAGGGGAGGCGTGAGGGGCTTGGGGAGGTCTCTGCTTGTGTCCTCGGGTCCTCTGTCGAGCATCTCCTGCTCCCCAGAATGCTCCACAGATAGCCCGATGCCTACATGGCTCTCAGGGGGCAAGTTTTCACCTCCCTCACAAGAGTAAGTGCTGCCCAGCACGTGTACATGCGATGGGATCCCAGGTTTTACCACAAGTCATGTGTTACCTGATCACTTACTAGGGCCGAGGTTGGTTACACTGGAGTTCAGGGAAGCACCGAGAAGGTGAAGCAGGTTTGGAAGCAGCTCGAGTCCCTGTCCAAGCCGGCAGGACTCGCTCTGCTTGACCTTGTCCTCGGCAGGTGCTTCCTTAACCACCTCTTAAGGACCGTGGGATGGTGGCGTGTCCTCTCTCCCCCGTCAAGGTTACCCCTTTCAGTGCTTAGCTGTTGCTTATGGTTGGAATTTTTCCTTAAGAACTGACCTAAATCTCCCTCGTGGAAACTAAGCTGATTATTTTCTCGCGCTGCCCAGGGTAGAGCAGTGCAATGATGGGTTATTCTCTTGATAACGCCCTGGAAGACGTTCCTGTGTTTCTGCTCATGGCCCTCCCTAACGTGAGCGAAGCTGCTTCTCGTGTTCCTCTGGTCCTTGGACTTTCTCAGTCATTTCCTTCGTCCTTGAGGTTTTAAACTCGGGACGAGCCCCATTGGAGACCTCCTTACCCAGGAGGTCAGGGGTAACCATCTCCCTCATGTGTGACATCCCTCTTACAGCGTTTAAGGGTGACACCACCTCGTTCTGCATCACTGTCACGTTCCATGTCACCTGCAACATCAACACCACCGATTTTCCATCTGCTAAAAGGCAGACTGGTTTTTGCTATAATGCAACCCAGATGATTGTTCCTAATGTGATAGTCATGCATTTATTTACTCAACGAGTATTTTATACTTGTTGGTTTGAGAAGAAACTCGTTACCTCAATCATCATCATCTCATAACTCTATCCAATTTTATCCATTCTTCCACTCAACCTTCTCCACATTTGGGCTCATCCATGAACAGTTAATCAAAAGAGCAAGTAGTGGCAGTTGCACTGTGATCAAACTCTTGCAGTTTGACTCTCTGAACCCGTTTCCTGTTATTTTTCATCTCTCACGAAAGCTGCGGCTCTTTGTGTGCTGTGACCCTGCAGTTGAGTCAGATCCTATGGAGAGTCAAAGTGTGGGAAGTTTGAATTCCTTTGGATTGGATTGAACTGGATTTGGATTGGATTCTGTGCGCAGAGCAGGTTTGCACACAGCTCAGAACCTGGAAATGTGCTTAAAATCCTGAGCCCTCCTGAAGTTTCATTGTCCCATGTGGAGCTTTAGCATGTCCTAGGCCCCAAATAAATACTATGGAAAAGGAGGTTTCCCACCTGTTTTTGCCTTCTGCCTTTGGAAACTATTAGGGATATTAGGGTAATTAGGTAAACTATTAGGGTAATTAGGGATATCCGACAAAGCTTCTTTTGAGACATCAGGCAAGTCATAACTTGCTTTTTAAAAATTCAGAAATGTGCATTTTCTGCATTTTTACTTCTTTACTGTAAAATGGTAAATTCAGCTCCACATAGCGTTATAAAAATGAGTACTCTGAAGCAATATGATGATTCTATGATTATGTGATTCAGCCCTTCATCAGTAGTGGGCAGCAGGAGGTTTTATGGACTCTGACAAAAGGGCACTGAATCAATTAAGAAAATAAAATGCAAATGACTGCATTAGAGGATGTGAAGTTGTTCCCGAGCTATTACAGCATAGCTGATGCCTCTGGTAGATGGTTCTATGTCCCTTCTCTGTTCTAGGGTCCTGTAAACTCTTGCTTTCTAGAGAGACATTAGGAAAAGGTTGTGGAACCCTTCCATTCACTCTCTTTTTCCTCTCTTTCTCTATATTTTCCTGTCTTCCTGCTTAAATTCAAACCTTTTTCGAAACTTCATTTACTCTTTTAAGAGAGCTTTCTGGTGTAACTGTCCAAATACCTGTCCAAGCACCTGCTTAGTATAGGATTAGATTTATAGGTGATGCATTAATGCTTTGTTACACAAGTCAGGGATTACCTCTTCCGACCACAAACAGCCCATGAGGCAGAGGGGGTAGTTTTAACAATCTTAGTGCTAAAAGAATCATGCTTAACACAAAGAAAATATCCTCAGGTCCTGCAACCTGTGAGTTAAAGTGAAAAAAAAAAAACAGTTTTGTGATGAATATGAGCAAATTTAGTCCAGGTCCAGGAAAATTGTGTCCTTTAAAATAGTATTTGACAGTGGAAAACTTATAAAGTCTAATCCTGGAGTTTTTCATTAAGTGTAGGTGAAAATTATATGCACTTTGATATTACTGAGAGCAAGAGCCTGTCATTGGCAGGGCAATAAGCTAAAAAAACTTTTTTTTTTTCTCCAGCAAGATATTACTATTTTTTTTTCTTTCCTTTCCAATTTGTTTAGATGAGGGACGCCAGAAACCATGGACCTGGGAAAGGCCAAGCTTCTGAGGACGGGCCTCAATGCCTTGCACCAGGCCATCCACCCCGTGCACGGCCTCGCCTGGACCGACGGGAAGCAGGTGATCCTGACGTCCTTGCAGCTGCAGGGCGGAGAGCCCGCCTTCGGCGACTCCAGCGTCGTGGGCCAGTTCGAGCACGTTCACGGGCTCTACTGGGGCCCGTGCGCCGCCGACGGCCCGGCCCTGCTGGCCGTGCAGCACAAAAAGCACGTCACCGTTTGGCAGCTCTCTGTGACGGCCGCGGAGAGGAACAAGCTGCTGGTTTCCCAGGTGTGCGACGTCGGGGAGCCCTTCCCGGTGCTCCCGCAGGGCTGCGTGTGGCACCCGCGGCAGGAGGTGCTGGCCGTGCTGACCACGCGCGACGCCTCCGTCCTGCCCTCCGTGCAGCAGAGCGGCTCCCGGGTTAAGGCCGACATCAAGGGCAGCGGCCTCATCCACTGCGCGTGCTGGACGAAGGAGGGCGACCGCTTCGTGGTCGGCGTGGGCAGCGCCCTGCACTCCTACGTATGGGACCCCGCTCAGCAGACGCTGAGCGCCTGCTCTTTCTGCCCCATCTTCGACGTGGGGGGCTACATCTGCGCGGTGGAGGCCACGCTGGATTCCCAAGTGGCCGTCACTACTGAGCTTCCCCTGGACAAGATCTGCGGCTTGAACGCCGGCGTCGCCTTCGAGGTGCCGGCCAGCGTGGAGACGGACTCCTCTCCCTCGCAGTCCACCCTGGGCGGCGAGGACGAGTGTGCCGTGGACGGGGGCAAGAAATCCCAGGACTCGGAGAAGCCCCCGCCTGGTGTCACCTCTCCCGTGGATCTCACTCACATCCTTTCTAGCAAGCAGGGCGCTGATTCCAGTCCTCTCCTTCACCTGAGGCCCAAGGACTACCTGACGGGAAGCGGTCAAGACTCCTCACATCTCATCCTGGTGGCCTTCGAAAGGAAGGTGACCTCTACCAAAAAAGTTAGCATCCCAGGCATTCTCGTCCCTGATATAATGGCTTTTGACCCCAAAACTCAAACTATATCGGTGGCATCCAATACCTGCAACACTGTTTTGGTCTATTCGCTGACTTCGTCCAGCTTGCCCAATATTCAACATATTCAGCTGGAGAAAAATGAAAAACCAAAGGGCTTGTGCTTCTTGACCAAGAAGTTATTGTTGATCATGGTCGGCAGGCAAAAATTCTCCGACCCCGCGTTTCTGCCCTCTTCCAGGTCAGACAAGTACATGATCCGCTTGATACTCAAGGAGCTCCTGTTTGAAGGGTGTCCTGCGACGCCTAATGCCAGCCCTGGTTTTCATCTTCTTTCCAACCTATCCCAAGACTTTCCTGCATCCGCCCACCCGCTGAACTGCGGGCTCCTGATACCAGGCCGCGCTGCTCCGCCGTCCCCCACGAGCAGGAGAAAACTCATTGAGGAAATCAAGAGCCCCACGTACGAGCAGAGCCTGCTGAATGTGAGCGACCTCAAGGAAAAAAAGATTCCAGGGAATTTTCCCCYGGCTGTTGAGGCTCTGGATGCTGAACCAGGGAACCGCTCCGGGGCTCTGTCTGCCACCCCGCTGGCCTTTTGCAACAAGCCAACCTCTCCCAAAAGGCAGACGGACGCAGCTCCCAAAATACCCAACTCCTGGAAGAATAACTTGCTGTTAAGTGAAAAGGAAGCAAGTTACGTATCGAAAAACACGGAAAAACTGTCTAGTAACTTCACAGAGTTACGGCATCATCTCTCTGAGCTAACCGAGCTGCTCAAATCTGGGAAGAAAAGTCTTCCAGTCTACCCATCTTCTCAGGAACCCTCTTTTATTTACGTCACTTACCAGGTAATTTTAATATGGGAAGCTTTAATGAGGAAACCTGTTTGTGGACATTTCCATACCCTTCCTGTCATTGCATCCCAGTTCCTATTTACAGCTCTTTTAGAACTGGGTGTTATTACTTTTTTTTTTTTGAGAGGATAATTTTGGATAATTCTTGTAATCTTTAAATTATTACTGCTTCATATGATTATGGAAAAAAAGTTATTGGAAACAGAAATCTTGCTGATCAACATTGAAATTAGCATCTGAGCTGCAAAAAGACCCTTTAGGATGCAGCGAATAATTCAATTAATACAGTTTTAAAATAACTCAAAAATCATATTTGATATGAAGTGCATCAGCTTTGAATGATTTTTTTTCCTTCCCTAAAAGAAAGTACTGCAAAAATCTCACGCTAGAAGGTGTAAATTTTCTGGTTGTCCAAGTATGGTGCATAATCTGCAAGGCCTCGTTTAGAGGTGACATTAATTTATCCCTGRTCAATATTCAGAGACCTTCAAACTGCCTTTTCTTTTCAATAACCACTTATTTTGTGGCTTTGTTCTTGATAAAAAATAAGAGCTGCGTTGGTAACACTGACCTCTAAGGTTCTAGACTGTATACCCTCCTTGTCCTAGCTCTTCTCCATTGTAAATATTTAATAATTMTAATAACTCTTAGTTTTTATGTCGTTCTTAAATATTAATTATCAGTGGGATATTACTCTAAAAATGGCCATAGTAAAGGGAAAATGTCATCCATGGGTTYGTTCTCTCGTTTATCTGTTTGTTTGGAAGCCCACTTTATATTTGAGATAGCTCGAGGTTTTATTATGCTTTTATACTACTGATCTGTGGGTTTTTTTAAATATATATATTTGACTTTCCAATTATGAGTGAGGTTGGGAATTCTGGAGGGARACGCTGTCTTTTAGTCATGGCCTGGGTGCATTTGACATGGGAAYCATTAATGGGTGATAAAAGGTCCTCGGCTCGTGCGCTTCACATACATGTGACCCTGGACTGCCCGGATTATTASCTGTATTTTACAAATCAATGAGGAAACCCTAAATGAGCAGCCTCAATGAGAGGCCACAGCCCTTGTGGGGGCACCTGTGGGTGTCTCCAGGCTCCTCTCCAGCAGGATTCCCGTGCAGGGATGGCTCCATCCACAGCATGGAAGCAGAAACAGCATCGACTGTATGGCCATACACTATTTATATAGAATAGATATTTTTATATATGATATTATGAAGGCTTTCCTGGGGGCTGACGTGATTGTGTGAATTTTAGCCTGCACTAGAAAAAAAAAATGGAACTTGAAGCTTTTGTAGCCATTGGGTTTTGGCTTGTTTCCCAAGTGCTTTGCCCTGGCGCATGGGAGGGAAGGTGCAAACGGCGTCTTCAGAGACAAAGGTTTTATGCAGTGCTGGTGAAAGGGGTGATGGATCAGTGCTTGCAACACRTTAGTCAGCTCCTTGTTCCACCAAGGAATCCCTGTATCCCACAAGGATAAAAGCTCGATAGAAGTTCTCGCTTCCTAATATGTGGATCGGAGAGGAAGGAAGACAGAAATTCCCTGCTCCGCCGGCTCCCAGCGCGATGTTCCTGCCAGAATGAGGCTGCATTCCAGGGTGGATGTAGCTCCTTTTCCTCGGCAGCACCGTGCGATTTYGTCTGTGCTTCTAACAGATAGTGACAGATGCTTCTTCTTGAAAAGTACCAGTTGAATCTTGAAAATCAGTGCCAGTTAGTACCACTTTACTCTCTGCAAGTGACACAGTTGAAGGCTCATCTGTGGTGCTGTTTTCATGAATGCCATTTTGATTGGATTACCATTGATCATTAGATATCCCTCTGTGTGTCTAACAATCCTTTTTTTTCCAGAAGCAGCTTTCCAGGAGCAGCGCGGACGAAAGGCGGGCTGTGATTCTCTGCGATGGAAAACTCCGTCTCAACGTAGTGCAGCAAATATTCAACCTCTCCCTTATAGAAATGCAGCATGGTAGGTGGTAGCTACCCAGTAATACCCGTGTTCTAAAATGTTTTAAAATGCRTGTGATGATCTCAGGCTGAAGCAGCAATGTGCCAAAACAAGGAACAAATAATTAAAGGGTCTAAAATTGGCTCGTTAGTTTTACAATGCGAAAGTTCTTCTCTGTTCAAGGCCAGATGAACCGTGCAAGTCTGCTCTGTGCCCATGTATGAAGCTGATGATTGTGCAGGAAAATCACTGGGTCGGGTACCTTTGTGTTTTCAGCCATTCTGAACAGAGAACCCCGAATAAAAAGGAAGTTAGGGTGGACCAGTGGTTTCAAAATCCACTTTTCTAGATTTTAATCTCCAGTTCYATCATCTGGTCTGCCTTAAACAGCCCTGTAGTTTTTTATAAGCACAAAAGCAGGACTGTAGATATCAGTGGCATAGTTTTTACTATGGAAATAGGCATAGAAATCATAGCCCAGGATTGTGTGGAGTGTGATCTCCCACTACAAGTATTCTCTGTACTGTAGCCCAGCAACTGCAGCTTTGCCATCTGCCCCCGGGCAGATTACCAAGCAACTGTTGCAAAGACTTAAGCATATGCTTTTTCCAGTTATAAAAATGCTGGTTTTCTGGAAATAGTTTATTTAAATGTTTAATATTGCAATACCTAGATGAAACTGCTGTATAACCACTCACAAGTGAGTCCTGCAAAGGTCCTTAAGTCTTACATTAGTTTGAGCTTGAAACACAGGAGCTGTTTARCAATGTCGTGGTGCAACCCAGAAGCAGCTGGTACACCCAGTCAGAAAAGTGCAGAATTTTGTCAATTAGGTTTTCTAATTTTTTTGAGCTGATATTTTATTTTCCTTCTCTTTCTGGGAAATATTGAGGAATGTGTGTCCCTTRCCCATATTGATTATGACTTCTTATTTATGGCTTTGAAAAAGGTAAACTTTGCAGAATGGGTTACCCTGGAATGAATAATCATCATGAGTGACTATAAGCCTTACTAATGACTTTTTAAAACTAAAAAGTGTTCCAATATAATTATGAATTTGAATATTAGGAGATAAGTAAGCACATCAATAATGTTTTTTTTTAAATTCCTAAATTATATTGATTTAAAGGTTTTGTCCAAATACGATATTAAGCTRTAAGATTAAAGGGCCTTGTGCTTTTAAACCACAATCTTGTCGTGACCTTACTTAGATCATGAAGTTACATAATGTAGCTGCATGAAGCAGCTGGGAATGTTTCACTGACCCGCCCCGCCACAAGCTCTTTTTGTTTGTTTGTTTATTTTAATTTCACTTTAAAATATGCAAGTGTGAAAATGTTCTGCTTTGCATGAATTGCTGAAAATTGGTGCTTCTCATTCTGTAAGCAATTTTAAAATGTAAAAATAATGCTGATATTAATGTAAAATCAGGTAGAAAATGGACCAGAGACATAGGGCTTGTGCAGGATGGCACAGTATTTCTTCCTTGAGAAGAACAGAAGCTGTATAAATAATTCTCATAAGATGAAGTGTTTCTAAACAGTTTCTAAAATCGYTTTATTATGTTTTGGACCATTTTTAAAAAATTGTAATAAAAGTCAAAAACATAATAAAAACATTTCAGAATTTTTTTAAAATTGTCTTTAATTTGTTTTAATAAAGGTCTGCTTTGTGCAGTATCTGCACAGCTTCAGAGCTGTAAAATAGCCACTGAATACCTAACACACAGRGGTGATGCTTGTGAATGCTGCTGCTCAGGGTTTCGTTTCTGTTCTTATTTAAGGTCTGCGTTTACTGTAGTCCCAGCTCCTGGAAGCTGCTTTGCCTTTGTTTACCCACACCTCTAGTCTTGAGATCACACAACCTGTATCTCCCCAGACTTTTTGCTGAAAGAAAASTGTGACCATACAAGAATATTTAATTTTAAAGAAATATATTTTATATATACCCAATCAGAGGAAAAAAAAGTGCAGCTGTTTGCATGTTTTCACAGGTCCCTCCTGGATTGTGCTCACAGCAGACAGCGAGGGCTTCGTTCCCTTGATGTTCACGTCCAGGCAGGAGATGGTCATAAGAGACGCCAGCACGAAAGGCTACAGCCACCGCTCCTCGAAAACCCTGGACATCATCAGCTCCACAGAGGGGCTCCGACCCTCTCCCTCCGCAAGCCTGGACATCACGAGCTCCCTGGAGGGCCTCCGAGACGGCCCCRCCGAGAGCCTAAGCAGCAGCAGTTCTTCAGAACAGTCAAGCAGCAAAATGTGATTTTTGTCACAGCAATTTTGTAATAGCCTCTCTTCGCTGACAGGAGAGTTTTAAACRCACTGTATATATCTGTATTTTTCAATAATGGTCTGTCTCATAACTCCGTTGAATTTCCATCATTGTTTGTGGAGGATGGCTGTAAATCATGTCCTTGTTTATTTACCCTTGGAAACATTTCTATTAAAACTGAGGAGTGTTTTAAATCTACCTCTTGCTACTCATCACAGACCAGGGCTTTGTATCTTCCAACTTTTATAGGAGTTGCAAAGAAAATGCAATTTCTTAGAGGGGTGAGAGTTAAAGTTTCCATCTTGGTCTTTAATACGTTGCTGTTTGTAGCTGGTAGCACACTTGCATAATAAAGAAATCCTTAAACACACCATTTGCTTCCCATTTCCTCACTTCTGTGAAACCTTGACATGTTTTATTGTGCTTATTCAGAAGCTTCCAGCTGCTCTGTCTGCAGAAGTGCCTGTGTTTTTGCCCTGATGCTGGCTAAGGGCATGAGCACCACCTTAGAGGTRTGGAATTGGGGCCTAAGGGTGATCATGGTGAGTACCTATATGCAGTGGGTAGGAGCAAGGCCCTTTTCCCCTGCCCTCCCAGCTGGTCTCTGTGTCCTTAACTTCTGTGAACAGTTTGGAGAGTTGCTGTTGTAGCCTTAAAATGTCATTAAAATTGATCACATCTGAATACCTGCAAGCAGTTGCTAGTTACAGTTTTTAATCTAATAAACATTTCTTTGTCTTCCTGGAGGCTTTTTGCCCTCTTGCCTTTGAAACAGCACCACACTCTTAATAAGATTGGCTTCAGTGCATCTATTTTAACTTTGATAGGTTGGAAGTCGTAAACAGAGGAGAAGTTTAATCTCTAGGGCTTCCAGTTTGAGGCTGACTGAAGCAAATGCTCTATAGGCTTTTGTACTGAGAGCGAAAATTCAGAGGCTCCACACACAGGTTACAGAGCAGAGACTTTGGGAAAAACAAAACCCAAAAATGCAAACCCATAGAGGGCCAGGGTATTGTGAAATTAAATCTGTGTGAAATGAAAGCACGATAAAATTAAGAAGTTTGTCAGCCTCTCACAGGGACACTTTTCTGTGTGAGAGGGAATCAAGGCAAGAGATGATACACCTGGAGCTGTTGTCTCAGGACTAGTAAAATTTCWATATATATATATRTTTTTTTAATTGGCTGTTTTGGATTTGCCACTGTCAGCAATCACAAAATACAGAATGAAAGGCACAGCGACAGGTAAAGCTGCAGAGAACTGGGTGGTCTGTGCTGCAGCTTCTGCTTTCGGTGAACAGGAGAAGAATGAAAYGGGTGCAGTAAGGATCTGCCTCCAAAGGCCTAAATCTCTTTAATATATCAAAAGTACAGTTAATAAAAACAGGATTTCAATTTTCAATATGGAAAATATTCTGAGAGAACAGTGCAGCAAATAGAAATTATCATAGGGGGCTGACGGGTGGGAGGAGTAGAGGCCATGACTAAGGCTGCTCCTGCCTCCATGGCAAAGGTGGGTAGAATTTTATTTCAGGATTTATTTCAGTTTAACTGTAATATAAATTAATAATAATCCTTCATATAATAGGTTTTGAGAAGCAAGTGTAGAATACAGAAAGTGTAGAAAGTATTATTTATGAATACGTTTAGTGGGTCAACCAGCTTCCAAGCCATTCATCCAAATGTTGGGACAAGATTACATTGAAAATAAAAAAAGAACACACAAAACACATTGAAGATGACAAATATGTTTATTTTTAGCCAACATCTCTCAAAAGAACAAAGTAACCACAGTGCAAAACCCACTAGAACTGAGATTTTATTCCTGTTAGGCTACTTATTTGTGTGCGTGTGTTCAGGTTCCCCCTTTACTTCCCATGGGCACATTCCTYCTAGCAAACGATGCATCATCTATAGCTCTCCTCACCAAATCCAATACCTGTCTCCTCCACCCCAGTCCCCTCAAAGGAGAGAGATGAAGGGGATCCTTGGACTCGGTCTATGAGACACTTCCCAACTGGCTCAGGACTGTCCCCGGACACGGAGCCCCCAACCAGCGCTAGTTACCAGCAGCACCATGGCCAAAGCTCCCTCATTTCCACCCGCTAGTGCTGTTGATAACACRACATCTCAGCAGGTTTTCTAACTGCTGTCAGTCCTTCTCTCGAGCTCCYTGTTCTTCCTGCAGTTGCACAGCCAGAATAATTAAATGACATCTTTCTTTTTCCCTGTATAACATCGGTGCTGCTGGCAGAGCAGCTCCTGGGGAGTCTCCGGTTCTGCTGCATTGAAAATCCACCGTGTTTGCTGCACTCGCCCATCATCTCTGGCACCACATTCCTGCTTCTTCTATTAATCTGCTCTTACGTGAACACTGGTTAAGACGGAAAGTTGACAGCTGCTTGAAATCTGATGATACAGGGGTGGCCTCTGTTGGCCTTAGATGAAAAGAGCATTCAAAAACAGAGTCCTTCACAGAGACTACTCAGGCACAGAGGGAATCCTGTAGACTCATGTTCAGAGTGAATGTGCCGTGGATTTCAGCAAAGATGTGCAAAGCCATGGTCCTGGTGGTGTGCATGATCTTGGAAATGTTTGTGGTCTCACAGGTGCTCATGATCTTGAGGGTGTTCATGGTCTTGGTGGTGTTCATGGTATCGGAGGTGTGCATGAGCTTGAAGGTGTTCATGGTCTCRATGGTGTTTGTCATCTTGGAGCTTTTCTTCTGCCTTTGAGCGGGACTTTGAGCGAGGGACTATATCAGCTCCATGTGGATCCTTCATCACTGTCTACAGCAGAACACAGCATTACTGAGGACAGAAAGTGGAACAGAGGAGCTGAAATTCATAGTCCTGTCCAACATCACTTGGAACAGGAAATAGATCCTATTTCTGCTCCCACCCAAAGCTCCATATTTCCCTACCAACCAACCTGCCTTCTTCACGCAGGGCAAGCTGGTTTTACAGCATTCAGGCTCCCTGTGAAGTCCGATGCTGCTCTCGGGTCAAYGTTAGAGATGCTGCTTGATCAAAGCCTCTGAAACGATGCTGAACTTCGCTCAGTGCAGGGACCATTCCCACTCTGTACAGCCGTGTCTTCAGCTTGTGTCTTCAGAGACTGCATATTCTCAGGTGCAAAAAGACCCCTACTCTGCCTCCTGGATGGAGACAAGTGTTTTTTCTTCATCTTTTGATTATATTTTATGCAGTGGATTTAGAGCCAAGTGGTGCAAAAGCTGCCCACTTTCATACACTAAACCTAGAGCACACACACTCAGTTCGTAAGCAGAGGACTCAGTACCCTGCTGATGTATCTCAACTGGGTCTTGCAGATAGGTAAGGTGATARAAAAGTGTTCAGTGCAGCACTTGTCATGGCAGAAGGAAATTGCACGAGAAGGTTCCCTCCCCCCCCTACCACTTTCATGAAATCATTGGCCTTCCCATCACTCAATCCTGGCCATCTGCTGAAGGAACAGGCGCTGCTGAAGGAACAGACTCTCTGCTGGACCACCGTGAGCTGTTTCTGCCTCTGACTAAGATAAAAAATCCATRCAAGGTGTGTGACAGACCACTGCATTGCCATGGGCTGGGCCCTGCTGTGCGAGACTTCAGAGCTGCCCGGTCTTCTTTGTCTTCGAAGCCCTGACAACAAATACCAGGTACAAAAGGACCGTTTCCCTCACTCTGGCCTTCCCAAGATGGGTTTGAGTTTGTGTTTTCTGTCTCCAAGCCAGAAAAGGAGGTGAAGTGATACTCAGCAGCAAAATGTGGGCCCACAAGAGGAGGGGTTGGCTGTAGAACGCTGTCCACTTGAAGTGTTTTGCTCGAAATGCACAAGGTGAATGGACACCTTGGAATGCWGTGAGGACTGGATCTAGCAGTGACTCTTCTAAGGTGAAGTCCTGAATAAAGGGGATAGTTCTTGACTTGCCAGGGGCCCTGTAATACCAGTGACTTGAATCTCGAGGTCCCTCCGTGTGGAAACTCCCAAAGACAGATGTCCCAGGYGGAATATTCACCCACTACCGTGTGGGACATCACATTGGTGAGCCCTCCACCTGGGCCACGGCAGGGCAGGCTCAGGGCAGCAGGGTGGGAGGACACGTGGCGGCGGTGACAGGCGGTGACAGAGGTGGCAGCAACCAGCACACGGTGGCAGTGACCAGCACGGAGCCCSCTCGGCAGCGGGGCAGAACCTTAGGAATTTTCAACACTGCCTTCAGGCACAAACAACAAGCAGGCGAAACTGGAAGGGGTGACAAGGGACTACGTGACCTCCTGCCTCGAGTAGCCTGTTACAGATGGGGGCTGCTCTCGGTGTACCATGGTTTGCCTCACAGGGACTATCCCGTGCCATGTAACTGTCATCCTGTTCTTTTCTCCTTCTGTTAGTGAAAATCCAGGTGTTGGAAGAGCCTGTGTGCAAGTGGAGAAATCCAGGGCATTGGACACGCAGCCACTTTAATCCAATCTCCCATATTCTCTGGATTGTACTTGGGTATTATTATTATTATTGGGTATTATTACGGGTATAAGCTGAAACCCAGGCAGTTCCATCTCCATGTGAGGAAGAGCTTCTTTCCTGTGAGGGTGACAGAGCCCTGGAACAGGCTGCCCAGGGAGGTTGTGGAGTCTCCTTCTCTGGAGATCTTCCAAACCTGCCTGGATGCCACCCTGTGCCCCGTGCTCTGGGTGTCCCTGCTGGAGCAGGGGGTTGGACTAGATGATCTCTAGGAGTCCCTTCCAACCTCAACCAATCTGTGGTTCTGTGATTACGCCACTGAGACCCCTCAGGAAGGAAACTTGGTCCTTCTTGTTACTGATCAGCCCAAGGCAGGAGATTCACATTTGATCAACATTTAATCTGAATTGTTGTCAATGTAAGAATCTGCTCCTTTCAGGCACATGATCTGAGCAGGACACCAAGTTTACATCACTTTAAAAAGTGACATGAAAATACAAAGTTCAATCCTTTTATAGTACCAGCACTGAGCCTTCAAAAACAAAGTTACAGAAATCTCTCCCTACAGTTTCTTCCATTCCAGTGCCTTTTTCCCCCTTAAAAAAATACATTTGTTTATTAACAGCTCTGATAATCAAATAAAAAATCTGACATTTTTAAACTATAAAAATAATCTGGTACATTTAATCCACGGAAACTTTCTCTTTTACTTTGGCAATACCACCACCATATGCAGAACGAGGATAGTGGGCACATTTCTTAATGAAATATCACGATATTCTCAGGGAAAACTATGGAGTGGAGTTTCGAGCCTGCAAAAGTTGCCTACAAGCAGCTCCACAGCTGACCTAGAAACCAGGCCTTACACCACACTTAAGATACTCCCATCAGCCACAGCTGATAGTTTGGGAGATGCTTTTATTTATCACCGGGCTAAATATTCAGCTTATGTAAACTGACACAGATCCACTGTCAGGCAGCTACAGATTTACAGCAGCTGAAAATCTAACCCATTAAAAATAATATTAATATTACAGGGACAGCTGGTTTTTTTTTTTTTTTTTTTTCCTAAAGAAGACTATTCAGGAAAACACAAATGCTACAGAATAAATCCATCCCCAAGACCTGTTTGCTGAGGAGCTTTGAGCTACGTGGTATATTACTGCACAACTTGTTTCAAAATGCAGCATACCTGTTATTTCAAATTCTACATGAGCTTCAAAATTGTGACCAGACTTATGGTATTTATTGCAAGCACAGATATTCCAGGCATGTAAATCTCATTTCTTCAAGATTGAAACTTAAAAAAAAAAAGAAAAAAGTAAAAATAAAGCCTTAGGAATCAGTTCAGCACAAGKCTTAAATATAGTTATCTTTTTTACCTACACACACTCCAGTCAGGAGCACCAAAATAGAGCCTCAAAGCTTAAGTGCTTTGCTCAATTAGGACAGTTCATAAGGCCTGACACTTCAGACTTGCCTGGAAAGGTTTCCTTATCAAACCTAATGAGACACCCAGGGGATGCATTGATTTTATTTCACATCTGGACTCCCAGCTTCCAGGCCCAGCACCATCAGTTACCTCCCGGATGGCCTGGAGCAAACTCTGCCTCCAGAAACACTTACAGCAAGTGCTCTCAAGCAGCAGCAAGTGGTGCTTGTGGTACAGAATAAGAACAGCCCCTGGTGCTGATGCACAGGAGCCAGGTGCTGCACGTGTTCCTTGTCTTGTGCTGATTTCCCCACATTAATGGGCCTCCRACTCTCGGATTCACCCCTCTGCGCTCCAAATGTAGAAATCTGCATTCAGAGCCCAGTCACTTGAGCAGAAATGAGGTTTCAGTGACTGCATCTCCTGCACGAGGAAACCCCTTGCTCAAAACAATCACCATTTACAAGCCATTACTACAAAACACAGTGGGCGAGCTGATTGCCAGCCAAGCCTTGGTGCATTGTGTGGCAGAGCCACATGAGAAATGCATGAGTACCACAGTTATTTAAGGCCAAAGTTAAAGAATGCATATTGCACAGGCTAATTTTTTGGAGTAGACTCCTGATCTGGGTATTTGGATTGGAGATGTCATTTTTGAACACGCCATATACTTACATTCTGCCAGAGACCAGATTAAACGTGTGTGAAACAAGCAGCTCCAGACAACAGATGCTGGAAATGTAACCTTACGTTCCACATAAAACACAGTTAAATTGCTTCAATCTCTTTCAGAATAACTCTTTGTAAGAAAAACTCTCAACACATGCCTGCATCTGTGGTTTGCTTCATTTCAAAATAAACTAAATCCTAACTTTATGTAGCGCATTTCAGGATTCCAAAGTGCTTTCCAAACATGATGGTGTGCAAYTGCTATGTTGAGATTACGTTTGAAAACCACCCCAGCTTCTTGGGGTGAAACATATTACATAGGAGTGGGTCAGAAAAGGTGATGAGGACTGAGCTTTCTAGCAACAGTCCAGGTCAGAAGGGTGCATCCCACTGAGTTAAAGTTTGCCCAGTACATCAAATTTTCATTATTTTCCCTTAGCCCATAAGTCCACAAGATCTTGGCTTTGCATCATCCTTTAAAAAATAAATCAATGGCTTCTATTGTATTCCTGAACATTCGTAATGTCTATTTTAGAACAGTGCATGAAGTGATGTAGGGTGGYGTCTGTCCTCTCCTGAATTCGTCAGTGACTGTATCAGAATCATCCTTTATCCTTTGTGAGAAAAAGTGACCATGGAAGTGCCCCAGAAGATGCTCACAGAGCCTGGGTGGGTTTGCAGAGCCTCTGCATTCAGAGCTTTCACACCGAGGGATCCTCTCTGTGTTCATCAAGGTTTTCTGTGCTCTTGTGGTTCCTTCTGTAAAAAGCAGAACAAATCACACGTGAGCAGACCTCTGGTTTCTACTGCTAACTGAACAGGCTACAGCATCTCACACAACAAAGACAACTGAGAATCACTGGCAAGATGTGGCTGTCACAGACAGTGACCGCAGTGCCTAAAAGTAGAGGGACAATCCCCGTGAGGCCACCTCTGTCCCCTCTGCTTTGCAGCTGCCAATGTCCCAGAAGGCCTGTGTCACCTCAGCAGCCCCGTGATGGTATTTTGGATACCTCGTGGCAATGATGTGATCCCAGATATCCATGTTTAAACACTGGAATTATTCCCTTAACATTTCAATCCACTTTCAAATCTAGTAATTGGCAATGAGAAAAACAAGACAGACAATCTACTATTTCATTCCTCAATCTACTAGCACGTACTGTTCTGCAGAGCCTTCTGTGTATTCTCAGCAGAGGGGCTTCATTTGTCTGAGGTGAATGATTTTGAGCAAGGCAACATTTTCTTGGGAGAGGGAGAGAGAGGAGGGAGAGGGAAAAAAAGGACAAGACTGCTCAAAGCTACCCTTTAATTTTCTTTCCTGCTCTAATAGTTGGGATGTTTTTACATGCCAGAGATACCAATAATGCTCTCAAGATTCTCATTTTCTTCTGTTCACAAGTAAACAAAAAAGATTCATGGTTTTTCTAGTGAATTAATCTGGACAGAATATTCTTAATTTCTGACCTGAGCTGCCGTATCACAATTGTGCTTCATGTGCCATCCCAGAAGAAAAGCACCACACAGCAGCTGATACATCTGATATAACATACATGGGGGTCCTCTAAGCAGGTAGTACTGCTTAAGATACTGGAGCATACAGTAATATTGCTCAGATAATAGTTCAGCTGATAAGGAGAAGTGCTGCTTTGTTTTAAGGAATATAGAGATGGGATTTAGTGGCTAGTTATTTTTCCCTGGCATGTCAATGAGCTGCTGTTGACTGCTGGTTCCAACCTACCTGAGTACCTCAAGTGCCAACTTTGTTTCTTTACGACTTTCTTCTGTGATGGGGTAGAAGAGAAGGATAAATAAACCCACAACGATGAGGACAGCAGGGACTGCTCCTATGAGGATTTTCAGCGTGAGGATCACGTCATCGGACTGTTTACATATACCTGGTTTGTATCCAGTAAACCTAAACAAATAGAAATAACAGTGCTGTGTATACGTCCAAATCTAAGAGACATTTGTTCCCCTAAAGATTCCCTCTTCCCAAGCCACTCCCTTCCCTCTAAAACATTTTAAGACTTTTCTCCCATTTCTTCTAATATCTTTCTTTTCATCCATATTTCAAATCTTGTTGGTGTTCTCCTAATCACAATGATGTCAACCCCCACATTTCAACAGGCCTTGGGGGCTCTGTTCATTCATCCCAATCTCATCTCCGTGCTCTTTTTCAGATAACTGCCTTATCTCTATATGGCATTTAACTGTCAGGAGGAGCACGGAATCCCACTGGAGGAGATTGTTCTCATATGTGATTCCTATTAATTTTCAATAAATCCAGAGTCCATTTTAGAAGCATGCAAATAATCTGACCAATTYCCACCAGAATACTTCAAATTAAAAACACCCTTAAGCACCCTACTCAACAAAGACTAATTTACTCAAGCAAGGCACACACTTGCACTTAGCTGATTCAAGGACTCCACATAGTCCTACAACTGCTGATACACTTGAATTCCCATCCCCAATGTGTGACATGAGTTTGTTTCCCCCTGAAGATGAACCTGTGAAAGCTATAGCTCATTTGGCATCACTCTGTGTTCTACCTTCTCCCACAAACATCTGCTTTAGCAAATTACTGGGAGCTAACTGGAATGGAAYGGAGCTAACTGGTGAAAAGCAGTTTGTTCTCTAAGCTCTTCCTAAATAGCAAAAACAGGGAAACTTGTTTTTGTGTCCGTTTGGGAGAGAAAATGTATTCTAGCATCTTCTAAAAGATTCTCCAAATTTTATCACCGTTTGTTACAAGAAGAGCTAGGAGTGGATCATGGAGCAGGCCTCACTCAGCCTTCCTTTTCTCATTTTGGTTATCCAGTTTTCAAATCTCTGCAGTAAGAACAGGCAGTTTAATCTCAGCAAGAGTCTGGGATCTGAAACTAATCTCAATAGAGGAAAGTTTAAAAACTACTTGTAAACACAGAGAGCAGATAAGAGGTTCCTGGTGCTGAAGATCACTTCTTTTCAAGTATCTATCTGAAAGAGCTGCCAAATGGCATAGGCTTCATCCATTTGCAAAGCAATTTCTAACCTCTATACTCAACAAAGATGGTCAAAACTTTTGTCAACAAAAAACCTTTTGCACATGGGGGTGTTAGCAGTGAGCATCTAGAATTCCTGAGTCCAACCCGTCCAGCCAAGCACTGCCTGTTACTTGGCAGCTTTGCTTGAAGGCAATGAAGTAAAAGTCTCAACTTGGAGCCAAGAGCTAAAGAGCCCCGTAGACAACCTGAATTCTAACCATTTTTGAGGGCTTGGGTGCTCTCCCTGTGCTCAATCCTGACAGCTGAGCTGCAGGCAAAGGTCCCTTCTGCTAGATCACATACAAATGCCAAGAAGACAGTTAGATAGACAACAGACAGTTGACCTTTCTCCCAGCCTGCCTTTCTTGTCAGGACAGACGGGGCAAACAGCAGGGGAACATAAAGCAGCCTCCAGACTGACGGGCTGTAAGTCATTGCTCAGGGTCCAGGCCCCTAAATTCAGGCAGGGATCAGCAATTCTTTTAGTGCTGAACAGGTCACGAGGCCCTCACAGAATACTCCAACCTGTGTAAAGATTTGGAAGCTCATGGAGATAACCCAATCCAGATGCAACAAGGACTGCTCAAAATAGTGGTATCAGCAGGTGCATCAGCACCTACTAAGCTTTTATGTCCAAYTTTGTATTGGTACAATCCACTAAAATTTACATGATTAATTTGGAAAAAAATATCTAACAGGAATTCAGGTCTTTCTGAACTGAAAGACACCAGGGAAAGTGACTTAATGCTCATCAACATGGCCCAGATGATGACATTCCCATGCTTAGTGTTCAGCCAACTGGAGCTGCCAGCACATTCAGCTACATGGAAAWGGGCAACTAAATCCACTGAGGTCAAGACAGAAGGATCTCAGAGTACTTTCAGCATAGGAAGACTAAGTAGAAACACAATATTACTTACTCCAGGCCTGCTGCAGAGATTCCTAAGCCAATTCCTGTTGACATCTTGGTAAAGAAAACATATGAAGAATAGAAAATAGTTTCATGTCCTTTTCCATGAGGATTCTGCAGGCGAAAATCATCAACAACATCAGGCAGCATTGACCTAGGGATGAGCAAGACAGAAGTAAACCGTAAGCCAAAATCCCTCTCTTTCTCTTTTTCTCTTTCTTCTTTTCCTTTTCTTTCCTTTCTTTTTCTTCAATTTGATAGAAGTAATTAATTATGCACATGAGAGAACCCAATTCAAAAAGTCTTACTGCTTGACAAGAGGACAAAAATCCTTTTAAGAAATGCACAGCCACACATTACAAACTAAAAATAAAAAACCTGTCAAACACTTGCTGGGAGGTGACTTTAGACTGACTTTCACTGCAAGCTTAAGTACTGATATTAAAAAAAAAATAAAAAAAAWGTGTCTTGATTTTCAAGGGTCTCTGAATTTCTAAGTAGTCTCATTTTGAAATAACTCTTGACAAGCTAACAAAACAATTTTCAGAAACCAATGGGCTCCACTTTCCCCTGCTTCAGAGACTGAGTTTGGTAATATGGAAGTAACTCAAAAGTCAACTGTAAATTGGCATTTTATTTTCAAAATAATTCATGACATTGTTAGGAAAAAGGACTTTATGACCCTTTGCATAGAAAAGTTCATGTAGTTTGACAGCCTGGCTTAAAATGTATTTCCCTGACCTCTTGAGTTTCACAGTTTTCAGAGAACTGTGTGAACRAGGAATGCAAAACAGCACTTTCAATGACAACCTTGCTCCCTGGTCAATTTGACCCAAATTGTAATTATTTCAAACAGAGAGGAAATTTCCCAACCTGCTCCTTCTTGAGCAGTTTATTTTTTTTCCCCCACATATTTTCTGTCATTAAGAGCTACAAATCTTGATATCTGTTTGTTTGACCCATATCCTTGTGGGGCATTCCTGCATTTGGTCCATACCACAGGATTGCTCAGCAGGGATACGTAGTTTGCTTTACATTTCCTTGGCTACATTCTTGATTGCTCAGCTACATTCTTAATTGCTCAGTTCGAATTGATTTGTGTGCAATAACCAACCTCACCTGTTCTGTAGCGAACCAAGTGTCCTGTGGGAAAGCAAACCTAAAAGCCTCTGTTCCAAAAACAGAAGCAAATCCTTGGATGAAGTGACTCTTGTCCCTGTGGCCTCTTTCCGAGGTGATCACCATGCAGCRCACATGTGTGTGCAGACATTTGCCCCTTCCCCACACAAGATGCAAAATTCTCCTACCATGGCAACAACAGAGATGCTGCAATGCTCAGGCCTGAGACAAAGGCAACAAAATAGGCCAGGATCAGGTTTGGAATGGTCACTAGCATGACTGCAAAAGGAATCATCCACTGAGGAAAAAGAAAAAAAAAMCACATATTACTTAAAGTACACAGCATTTAATAATATATAGATAGTTCCCTTCAAGGTATTCACACAGAATCACAGAATGGTTGAGGTTGGAAGAAATCTCTAGAGATCATCTAGTCCAACCCCCCTGCTCCAGCAGGGACACCCAGAGCACGGGGCACAGGGTGGCATCCAGGTGGGTTTGGAGACCTACGGAGAAGGAGACTCTACAACCTTCCTGGGCAGCCTGTTCCAGGGCTCTGTCACCCTCACTGTGAAGAAGTTCCTCCTCACATGGAGATGGAACTTCTTGGGTTTCAACTTACACCCATTGCCCCTTSTCCTGTTACTGATTTGGCTATCCAGAAAAATCAAAGAAAATGAGACCAAGCAGCATCACCGCCCTCTCTGTCAGCAGCATCAAGTCTAGAACTGCACTAGTGAATTAGACAGTCCTAGGGACATATTGATCAGTCCTGAGGCCAGCTGGCAGATCCGTGCCACATTCACACAACTAAACTCTCAGAGGCTCCAAAAGAAGAGCAGCACCAGATAAATGGCTAACGTGGAGCCTCCCTGCAGCGGGCTGGTTCCCAACTGTGCCCAGACATTTCCAGGAGATGGCTAATCAGCCTGTGCTAAGATTTTTTTTCTGACAACTTAATAATAGATATGACCAAACTCTAGTTACAGGGTCTGGGCCAGTGGCACTATTTAATTTCCTATTAGATACTAAGCTTTGAAATGTCAGCATGCCACATTTCAGGGGAAGTGACAGGGGCTTAATAGTCATTTTAAACTGCAAATATCCTATTTCACAGGTTAAATCAAGCTGTGAATGAAGAGGAGCTTGGTTACATCTTCATTTTCAATGACTGCTTTAAGGCAGTCTAGATATTTGGGTAATACCCTAGGGTGGTTACTCCCACTCTGCACAACTAGATGGGCTCTCTACAGTGCACGGGTCGTGCAGGATATCCCCAAAATTTGACTAATTTGGGATGCCCAGGATTTGTTTCCTGGCAGTACTTAAATCCCCCAGATTTCCTTAACTTCAGCCTGAGGCAAAGGGCTTACAGAACTGAAAACCTCCTGCTTTAAATGCTGATTAAGTGCATGCAGGCAGCTGTCCTGTACCCACGCTCCATCTCCCACGCCCGTGAGCCACAGGCAGAGCACGAGCAGGCTCCGGCACCACGGGCTTATCCATGGGGCATTTTAGTGATGTGGGATTAGTTTAACATTAAGTGTTTCAATCCCCTCTGCTCGCAGCCTGGGAGCTGTGGGCATGAGAGAGCTCTCGCACACAGTGGCT
Source organism: Nothoprocta perdicaria (assembly GCF_003342845.1). Taxonomy (NCBI): domain Eukaryota; kingdom Metazoa; phylum Chordata; class Aves; order Tinamiformes; family Tinamidae; genus Nothoprocta; species Nothoprocta perdicaria. The sequence goes on from NW_020455632.1 coordinate 1,232,345, forward strand.
CCCCTATTTACAGCTCTGGAGGAGAATTGATTGGGGCAGGTTGGGACCCTAAGCCATTATGTTTATGTTTTAACTGCATTCCCCATTTAAGGCATTTGCTTTTAGCCTAAGAAGGCAGAAAATAACCTTTCCTCACTGCAAGCTCCCAGCACACACAGCTTATCTTTGCATTAGGCCAGTGTTGTGGCAAAATCATTATTTCACCACAAGAGAGCACTCCAGCAATATGAGATTTTATGTTGCCTACAGGAAACTTTATGACCAGCTTATGCTCCACATGGGGCACCCATTCAGAAGCCAAAGGACTTAAACCAAATTCTAGATCAATAATAATAACCATTATAATTTTCAACTGAAAGAGGTTACAGTGCCCTCAAGTCTCACTCATGCGATAGCAGTGGTCCTGTGGCAATAAAGTGCTAATGCATCTCGCTCTTTCCTACCTGTAAGGCAAAAAATACTTTGCTATTGGCACTTTGCTCCCTGGATGAAGGGTGGCTGCATTGTGAGTTAAAAAAATGACATTCTGTAGTGACCATGTGTCTATCATCCACTGGAAACGCTGCGGAGGGGTCCCTATGGGGACACAGAGGGTGGTACTGACCTGTGTAGCACATTGATGGGTGCATGAAGGGCAGGAGAGGAGAAGAGAAGATGCAGCTAGGATGCRTAGCAGAAATGGGGATAGGGGCAGGACAGTGGCAAAGAGGGAACAGTGCCTAGCCAGTGTTCATCCCACATGGGATCCACATCCTAGATGTGGAACTGTGCTCACAGGGGCCAAGCAGGTACCTGGGCWGGTGTGAAACCCTCCCAAAGGCACAGGTGAAAGCTAGCACTGGCTAGGGTAGAAGTTAGGAGGGAGAGGTCTCTTGTACRGCAAATTTAGGCCTGCCAGTAATGGTCAAACACACAAATACATACCCACCATCTCCAAGAACCTTTAATACTCAAGAACAAAGGTGAGAGAGATCTTCCATTTTTAAACATCTTGCCTAAACTATGAACCAAGCCAACTATGTAGGGAAGAGATGGGCAAAGGGCAAACAGCAAAAAGATGGGCAAAGATAGCTGTTCCACTTCTTAAGATTTCTCTTGGCAACTCCACTTCCAAATCACTTTGTTTTATGAAGTGAGAGGAGAAAACCTCAATGCAAGAGTAGATAATCCCAATGCAAGGAAGGATATGGAAGCATCAGCAAAACAAAACAGAACAGAAACATTTTTAGCCTGTGGAAAAAAAAACAGTCATGGGAAGGATGCTGTCAAGGTTCCTACTTCGGTATGAATCTGTATTTCCAGGGAGTCTAGGCTAAACTTTTAGAAAGTTTAAATACTTAGAAGTATTTAGAGCATTGACCATCTCTTATAGGAGAAAGAGTGAAAAAGGAGCAGTATCAGTRGTGGGAATCTGAGACTACTGCTGTCTATCTGCTCTGACCTCTACCCACTTAAGGGCTCTTCTTTACAAAGAACTGCTTTGCAAGGGAAAATGATTTTAGAGCAATTTACAGAAAASTAATTTTCAAATTCTATCTTTGCCCTGAAATCTGAAAAAAAAAAAAAATCTGGAGAAAACCCTGTTTCCTCCCATCCCCCTTGCTCCCAGAAGAATATTCTCCAGCGACACAAACATCAGAGCTTTGAACGACGTGATTTTATTTCACTGTAAGACAGGACAGATTTTCTGTACCGATCACACAAGGTGGTACTACAGGAGGCCCCTGTGATTGCCAGACACAAAATCTGTCACTGAGCACACAGGAAGCATTCACAATCCCTCGAGAAAAGCCTACAAGGTGAAAGAAAGAGGTGGCTTTTTCAATCGAGCCCCCACTTAGATCACAATAGAGGGAAGCAACTGAACTGTAAAATTAAGTTAAACCACATTTACAGAGGTGCTGAGAGGCTTTCCAGGCATGTTAAACTGCATTTATAGAGCCAGGCTGCTTGAAGAAAGCGTTTTTCTTAGTTGAGTAGGCAGAGGAGGAAATTTCCTGAGGAGGAAATTTGCATTCCCTCAATGGCCCAGCTTTGCTTTTGGCAATTCTCTTTGCTCAAGTGGTTTAAAGAAAGGAGGATGGGCCTTAGATGTGAATTCCAGATGCTCACTTCAGAGCACCTAACAGTTCAGTGTATTTCGAACTTGCATTTTAAAACCACTTTTGATGCTGGGGAAGGCATCCCAACAGACATTTTTATTTCAAAAGTTAACTATTCCAGTAACTATCCCATTATATCCACCAACTGTCACCAGACCTAACTCCTTTTTGGAGTTGTTCAGGTTTGATATGTAACTACAGGTTGGGTTTTCCAAGTCCTCGTGCTTGTTTGTGCACAAAGCCACCAACTTTCTTCTTTCCTCTTTCCTGAGCAATTAAAGGCAAAACAGGAAAAATGGGGAGGAGTAGCCCTACATAATGACTCACTGAGGATGATGATGGAAAAATGCTGCTCTCTGCAATGAGGGGCTTAAAATGATCCATCAGAGACCAGGGCAGGATTGTTGAGCTGGCTTTGTAGACCTGTGCCAGAGCTAAACTAAGCTTCTTTGCTCAGGTAGGTCACCTGTTTCTTAAAYTTCACTAACAAGCATCCATCTCTGATCACAGGGATGGGGATATTAGTTCAGTTTTTAGAGAAGAATAAAGAATACATTTCTCTCTGTGATCAGACAGACAACCACAGACAACCCTTATACAAAAGATAATCTTTCAGCCTGAAATAACATGCATCTGAATCTATAAAAATTTCCTGGGGTCACCTCTGTGACATCAGTGAAAAGCAGAGCTTGGTCAGATCCTATAGAAGCTGGGACCTCCCTTCAGCATCAGGCTATTTCTCGAAAGTTTGCTTGAAAACTCAGGTTCTGTGTGATGTTTTAAAGCAAATTCTGAAGCTGAACAAATTTCTTGCAGCTTGAGGTCACAAGCATTTGAAGCAGCTCCTGACGAGGCTCCAAGTGTCACATTATACCAGCACAAGGGATTTTTCTCCCCTGGGGGTTTGCTTACCGAAATCCCACAGGCCGCACACTTCTTGCCAAATCGCTGCAGAATCTTTTGCCAGAAAGGGATGCTCACAGCTGCTGATACCTAGAAGTGAGGAAAGGCTATACATATATATACACTAAATACACTTAAATACATATATGAGATACTAGAGCTACATGGCATAGTTGCTGGAGTCCAAGCCTATTGCAAACAGTCGTCGTTTGTGCTGGAGCCTTTTGCCTCTTGATCTGAAAGGTGACTCATGATCACTGAGTTAGGCCTTGGGTACAGAAGGAAAGCTGGAGCACAGGACAAAACTGCTTAGGCAGTATAAATATCTCATGCCACATGCTCAAGAARAACATCTAAGAGGAATATTCAATTAGAGTCAACATTACAGAATGAAGCACAGAATGGCTGAGGTTGGAAGGGACCTTTGGAGATCATCTAGTCCAACCCCTGCACAAGCAGGGTCACCTAGAACATGCTGTCCAGGATCACATCCAAGCAGGGTTTGAGTATTGCCAGAGAGGGAGACATTTACCATATCACAGACTGTGGCAAGAGCAACAATTTCACACATCACAGTATCAGACAAYGGAGAATTGCTGCTAATGACAGTCTTACAATTGATCAAAAATTCAAATGTCACCTCACTATTACCGCTATCTTCCACTCTGCACTCTCCTTAATTGTCCTGTCTTCTGTCTCTTATAAGTGCCCATCACTTGTACAGTCTCTAGATACCCAAGAATTACCCCTTGTTCTCAACTTCTTGGTTTTAACCATTGGAAAACATCTGTCTTACAATATGGGAAAGGAAGAATCAATAAGGGTAGAGGTGGTGGGAGGAGGGGGCCAAGAAGTGGAAATGCAGCTCCCCTAAGATGATTCCATAAAGTTGCTGTGCCAAAGAGGTCAGGAATCAGCAGTTTCCTTAAGAATGACTGCTGTAGTATTCTCTATACTAGCTAAATTGTCTACAGACCATTAAAATGTGCAGCAGCTACATATCCCAGTAACTATGCAACATTAAACTTTCCACTTGCTATAAAAAGATTTTGGTCAGAAGCCTGAAAACTGCAGTTTTCTACTAATGAAGTAAAGCTTGCATTACAGAAGCAGCTTTAAGTATTGCTTGGGTAGGGCAGAAACCCACCTTGACAAGTCAAGAAAAAGGATTTTATAAAAATGTTGGTTTTTTTAATCATACTGCCAGTCACTCTAGACAGGCATCTTCAGGTCTCTGGTTATTTTAGATATTTCTTCTTGCAAGCTGCCTGGCATAGAAGGCTCATGTGAAAGAACAGACAAGGGAAAGTTATTTAATTATCTGCATATCAAACTGGGGAAAAGGGATCTAAAATTCCATACCTCCTTTCTGACAACTTCTGCCTTTTATAGGAGTGGAAAGTGAGTCACGGGTAAAAGCAAGAAGGAATGAATTAAAAGCTTGAAAGCATTAATTAAGAGTTACAGTAGGGAACATCACATTTATTTCGAGCAGATATTGCAAAAGATGGCGTAGCAACTTACGACTGTCTAGACACAAAATTCTTCCTGTCTTCTGCTAAGTTTGTGCTAAGAAACACAGTGAAATTCAGCTATTGAATAAAAATATGGGAGGGAAAAGAGGCAACTCACCAAGATGGTAACCACTAAATACTGGAAGTGATTGCGGAGATCAGCGGCGTGTGTGCAGAACAGGACAAAGTTGCTCTGCTCCAGCTGGGCAATTGACGACATTTGATGACCACATACATAAATATATAAGAAAAAAAAAAAAGAAAAAGAAAAAGGAGGGGGTGAGCAGGAAAAGAAGGGAGAAGCAAACGGCAAAAGGATGTTACACCCCAAACACATGTGGTGACTGATTTGCTAAATGCAGTGTTTGGTAGTTCCATTCTTCCCTCCTCTGCAGTAATTTAAAGATGCAATAACTCCCCTGCAATCATGAGAGAAACGTGCAGGTAAATTGGGGGAGGCAAGAGGAAACTATGCTCCTGAGGCTGACTGATGAAAAAGGAATGGGCTTCTGAGGGAATCTGGCCTCAAGACTCCCTGTCCTATGTTGCAAGTTTGCCTTGTGTCGCTGTCACAGCTGCAAACTATTGTAAGAAACCACTCATCTTTTTTTCCACAACAATCCCATAAATCTTTTACTAGAAGCTCTGACTCCAAAACAAATTAGTCTTCCGCCACAATTGCCTCTCGTGCCACCTTCTTGTAGTAAGGCAGCTCAATGCTGGTTTTGGTTAAAATCTTGGCTACGGAGCACAGCTTTGGCTCAGAAATCTCCACAGGTCTGAGTCCTCACTCGATGGGAAGAGCTGCCCTTATCTCTCACAGCAAGAGACCAGGCTGCAGGACTCAGGAGGATTCTCAGCAACAGATTCTGGTTCAAACTCTGTAACTCTAAGTGAATCACAGAGGAGGATTTAACACTTAAGCCACAGCAGCATTTCCAGCTTCTACCTCCCTCACACCTTCCCTTCACCTTTTACAAGAAGAGATTTGGACTACGAGTTTCCTTCTCTCCAAGTGTTGCCAGAAGTAGTTTCTACCAACCATTGGTGGGTCATACGCTTATTGACTACGCGAGGGTGGGAACAGCCTGGACCACATGGGACCTGTTTTCAGCTTCTCCCTATCTCTACTGTTGATGAAAGCTACTTTTTTTTCTTTCTTGGGTCTTCTAGTAAGGACAGACACATACAATAAAGGGTGTCCTTCCCAATTGTGCCCAAACCCAAACCAACAGGAAACTCTTTGGCTTCTCTGGCAAGCAGACTTTTAAGCACTGCAATAACACAACTGCGTTGGTGGAAGGGAATGACGCTTCTTTGCATATTACTAATTCAGCAGGACTGCTGGTGGGCACAGCACTGGTCTCTAACATGCCCAGTTCTTGTGCTCTGGCCTGGTGCTCACTGTGATCAAATGTTCATGTGACTAATGGGCTGGTGACAAAACATGGATATTATGTGTTTTCCTAAGCAAGGCCAACCTGACCTGATAGGGGCATAGGGAAAGGTTCACATTATAAACACATATACTTAATAAAAACTATATACTTAATAAAAACATATACTTAATAAAAACTTAATAAAAAACAAACTCACAAAAAATCCTGCTTTAATAACTGGACGAAGGGTTTCCAATTGAGCTCCTTTAAGTTTTTCTGCAGCGTTTCTCTATGCAATGACATACAACAATTTGGGAAAGGTCCTGAATGGAAAATCAGCTCTCCCTAGCTCTGAAACAGTTAAGACTTCCTGCCCTTGAGTGTGAACATCTTTTTACTTTGACCTAATGCCTTCCATCACAGAATACTCCATGAGAACCAGCTCAGTCAGTATTAGAGAACAGTCACCTATGCAAAGGAAAGGGGCAACGGTTTAAAGCTGCACACACTAGAAGAGAAGAACAGAGAGAAGAGAACAAGCATTTTCTGAGCAACTGAAACCACAGGAGCTTGCAGATGGATGGATATAATGACCCAATCTGGGTCACTGGCACTACTTCCTCACCTTTCATGAAAAAAAAAGCCATCTTTTAAACAGACAGGACTTTGGTTTTCCTCCTCAGCTCAAAGAATCATCTCCAGCTGCACAGGGGCCCGGGCACCAAAGAAGGGTCCTGGTTCCCTGCTGATTTGCAGGGGAAGGTACCGCCCCTTAGATCATCACCTCTAGGCACAAGCCAAGGTTCATTCAACTCCAAGCTGCTGCCAACTCTGCCATGCTGGGTCTGCAACGAGGCCAGCGAGCAGACTGAGAGAGTCTGGACTTACCTGAACCGCCGTCGAGATGAGAAGAAAGGAGGCCGTGAGCTTCACGTACGGCCCGTGCTTCATGGTGAGTCGAAGGCCCTTACAGAAGGGGATTGCTCTGTCTGAAGTTAAGGCGTAAGGGTCTGAGAGGAGCAGAATGAATAAAATAACATAAACACTTGCCAGAGCTAAAGATGAATTAGTTTTTATTAAAATCTAGGCGTATGTAAAAGTGTCTTACCATCTTTTTCCTTGACTCCAAGGAAAAAAATGACAATTCCAAGAAGATAAACACCTCCTATAACCCCTGCTGCAATCATATAAACCTTTGCCTTTGAAAAGAAAAAAAGACATATTTGAAATTATGAGAGCAGAATGACAAGTCATGATGGAAAATTTCAGTCTCTTTTTGGTAAATCTTCTGTAATTGAAGAACTGCCCATCTTCATGCAGCCGGTCGCCTGTCTTTTACCTGTCTGAAAAAAATATCACTTCTGCAATTCATTTATAAACAGCTACTTCAGTATAAACCCAGGGAACGAGAGAGAGAGAGGGGGCAAAGAGAGAGAGAGAGGGAGGGGAAGAGAGGGAGGGAAGAAAGAGAGGGGGGAAAAGAGGGGTAAAGAGAGAGAGAAGGGGCAAAGAGAGAAGGGGGACGGGGGGAAGGAGGAGAGAGAGAGAGAGAGAGAGAGAGAG
>NW_020455632.1:1240198-1281714 GCF_003342845.1 Nothoprocta perdicaria
AGAGAGAAAGAGAGAGAGAAAGAGAGAGAGAAAGAGAGAGAAAGAGAGAGGAAGAGAGAGAAAGAGAGAGGAAGAGAGAGAAAGCGCAAAAGAGAATGGTACATCACATGCTTATTTTTCCAGATGCTTAATGATTTACTCAAACTAATTTTCCTATTAGTCCGGGGAACAAATCCTCCAAAGGATATTTCCTGTGCCAACAAATTACAGTTAATGCTTCAGATTGATTACACTGGTTCTTGAGGTAAGATTTAAAATTACAGTTTGAGTTCGTATCCTGTAATGATTTGTTTTATTCTCTGCTACAAAAGCTAAGTAGCAGAGCTGGGGGCAGATGTTTGTGACACACTGATTTGATAGGAAAATTTAATTCCAAATTTTCAGCAATATGCTGCAAATGACAGGATTATAAATTTAGGGGCCAGTTGGGAAATAGTCATCCAATTACAAGAATGTACTAACAAATCTAAGCATAGCATAGATGCAAAACTAGCTATATGAACCACTTAAGTTTCGAAAATACTCAAGATGGCAACTTTTGCAATAGAATTATATTTCAGAATGGGACAGAGTGAAATAAAGGCAGGCAGGGCTATTTTTTTATATATGGTTTTTATATCTGAGCTAGAAAGGAAATCACAAAGTGATTTATACTACATGCTACAGATCTCATTGACCACATCATGCAGTAGAGTGAAGGTACCTGAATTCACTTAAACAAGTTAATGTCAGCCCCAGAAATGGTCTAGCCAGGACAGAATAGGCTTGGAAACAGAAGGATAAAGAATTTATTGTGAATTATAATTTTTGTATCTATTAACATATTTTGTACCTATTAGTTAATTTAGCTCAAAATATCTATCAAAGCAACTGAATTAAATGCTTTCATTCTTGGTTAAGGGTAATTTGAGCTCTGTCCACTTAAATTATTAAGGCTATTGGCTGAGTAGGATTCTCCCCTAGGACAAGCTGAGTAGGATTCTCCCCTAGACCATTTGTTGGCCCTTTTACAAACCGTATCGTGCAGCTCTCCATGCAGCTCCCTGGCCATGCATGCTCTGTAACACAACCAAACTGGTGCCAGGTCACATTAAAGGCAAAAAAAATGTGGTCTTCACAAAACAGGGTGGTAGGGACTGGGGTTGGTAGAGTTCAGTTACATTATGGTATCTGGCCATGATCTAGGGTTTTTGGGAAAAGGGGCAGAAAACAAGCAGGGAAGAGAACCTCACCCATGGGGCAACCATTATGGTTGGACACCATAATCCAGGCCGTTCTCCTCCATGGGTTAATACTCATCTGCAAAGCAGGAGAGGCTGCCAGAGGAGTGGGAGACGGAGAATACAACACAGAAAAACACAAATCAAATCAACAGGAAAACCTCAGAACAAATGAGTTCACATCAAACAAAGAAACAAGAGAAAGAAACACAGATTCAAAGAAACTTCTCTTTTTAATCACTGATTTAGTAACTTTGCAGAGCTGCACTTTAAGTGCTGAAGTTGTAGGAATGATGTTTTAAGGACAAAACCAGAATGAGATTTGTAGGACAAGGTAATACCTTTAATTAAACCAACTCATATAGCTGGAAAAAAACAGGCAGCCTTTCAGACACACTCCCGTTTCGTCAGGTCTGAAACAGAGAGAGAGCTGAAAAACTGCAACTCCCCCAGCTACTCCTCTCCAGAGGTCACCAGCTGTAGCAGCACATTAGTTTTCTGCATTGAACTAAGGCTCACCAGAAGCTAAAGACAAAGAATAGATGTTATTCCAGCTCTTGTTAAAATACACACTAAAAGCTACCTAGCAAGTAGTTTTACAAACACTTAATGAGCTATCAAGTGGGGAGACACTGAAAGCAGCAGTGCGGCTTATGGCAGGACCAGCTCTCCCCCAGCCCCTCTTCCCAAGTGTTCTTTGCTCCTAGGGACACTTACGGGATGGGACAAGGGGTCCAAGGGCTCAGGGACACTGGGCTCGTGCAGGGAGCTGCCCTGGCTGCTCGTGTTTGCAGAGACATTCGTGGTGCARTGGTGGGAGACGTGAGCGCTGGCCACGATCTGCCCCTGGAGCGCAGCTCCAATCAAGGTCCCGAGCACCTCCATGGTCATTCCTACAGAAGGAAGCACAAATGTGCACTCAGGAACGGAACTYGGTTGCTCTGCTGTTCACAGGTCTGCTCGTTTGTCTTGCTAAAGAATAACCTCTTAAACCAATCATTGTTTGACAGGGAGCAAGCAGAAAAGGCAATATGGAAAGCAGGAGAACTGAATGGTCAGTAATAGAATAGTATCAAAGAAAGACAGTTTAGACCCTTATTTTCTGTTCAGCTTTTAGAGGAGCCTCTTGCAGAGTCTGCATGGCTGGGATTGAGAGACACAAGGGGATTTCACCTCAAAAATCCCAGCTGAGCTACATTTTAATTGATGAAAGGCATTTTTCCAAAGCAGGAAGAGGAGACATCACATCAGGCCTTTTATCTTGGAGTTAACAGGGGCTCTGTGAAACAGTCTGCAGGCCACTTATCTGCTCAGACCTCTTGTTTCTCCAACTGCACAATGAAATGATACCTCCCTCAGGCTTATGGTGGAGATAGTGCAGCTGTGAAGTTCTTGAAAAAAGCAGATGCTGCTCTTAGCTGCCTAGAGCCACAGTCAGTTCTCCAAGGCACCTTGACCTGGGAGAAGGACCTTTTCAGGGGAGCCTTCTCACTGACCTAATACCAGACTTCTTTTCACTTACTGTCCTTCACTGGCCCCACGACATCCATCAACTCACTGGTGCCCTGTGCCCTGGTGGTTGTCATACACTCCTGAGAAGCGAGAAATGGTACAAAAACCCCTAAATGCAAGTTCATGCAAATTCCCTCCTCTGCCACCACCCTCCTAGGTGGCCTTGGATCTTTTCTGCGTCTGTGTAAAGGGACCTCTCTACCTCAAAGAGGATAAACACAGAAATTATAGGATGCTCAGRCAGGGCAGTAACAAAGACCAGAAGCACCATGAAAGATAAACCAGGAAAAGGAAGGAGTCTTGGAAGACTTCCTAGGAGTCTTGGAAGATTTTAGGAACTGCTAATATGTTTCCAGATAGATAATGCTTCTACATGGAAGATTTATGTTACATAAATACAAGGGGAGAAGATAGAAGAAACATATTTCTTCTCCAAACCTTATCTGGGACACCTCACATGCTGTTTACCAAGTACCTGCACAGCAAAGAGCTCAGGARCACCACCCAATAGGTGCAACAGAATTGCACCCATTACCAAATCTTATTTTCTAAGATTTTCTACACTAAGAACTTGGAAGGTTTCAAGGTTCTTGTGTGCTCAGTATTTATAATGTGTTATTTTCCACTTGGATTGAGAAAAGAGACTCTTCAGAAAGCAGTTCCTACCTTGAAACGGGTTCTGTTTTGCCCAGAAAGTAAGTCGAATGAAAACAACTTTGGAATGCAGTGTCTCCAGCATGCACTTAGAGCAAGGAGCAGGGCAAAAAAATATGGCAGTTCTACTTAGCTCCAGTAGAGGGTAGTGAAACCACTAATCCCAACCCTTTTAAGAAACATCACTTCATATTACACAGATGTTTTCCTTTAAACAGTTGAAGAAATGCCTGAACAACTGATTGCATCCAGGAAAGTCTATGGACAAGAACTCTATGAAATGTAGAGAGAGGCAAGAGAGGAGAGCTTAAGAAAGGCCTTGTTAAAAGCAAACAAAAGAACAACAAAAAAATCCACACAAAAACTGTCACAGTYATCACCATCCCAGGAAAATCTGTCTCCCAACAAATATAAAGGCAAATTGCCACAAATGACATTTTAAAAGTTAAAATTACTGCACATCCGTAACTTGGCTTAGCAAGATGACTCCATTCTAAAGTTAAGCCCTTTGCTGAGCAATAAAATGACTATAAATGACTATAAATGCCCAGCACCTCTCAGCCATGGAGCTCAGCAGCATTTATGGCCACACAGGCCACATGCCCGCGAGGCATTACATGGGGCTAGCAGATAGGAAAGCACATTTAGCTGGATTGCAGCCTCTGAAGACACAAAAATGAAACAATAAAAGGCACTAGGTGCATGGATTGAGTTAGAATTTAGGCCAGATGACTCAGAACATGGTGTCAGTGCCAAAGATGAAGCACAACTGGAATCTCTTGCTCTTTAGCCCTCTCCCCCGACTGCTAGGCCAGGCTTTCTCTTGAAATATTTGAGAAATAATGCAAAGTACAAATGTTCCTTGTGGCTGGGAAGGGATTGGGATGCTTAGGGGATATTATATCTAGAATTTCTGACAGGATCTTTTAGACCTTTTGGCCAGGTTTTGTTTTCAACTTACTCAAGCGAGGATTTTGAGGAATGACTAACAGAAAAACAGCTCTTGCCAGGAGGAGAAAACAGACATAAGAAAAAATGTACAAGTTAGTCTAAAGCAACACCAAAGAACGAGTTAAGACACAGAAAAGTCTTTAGTGTGGCATTTAAGAAGTCTTCTTCCTTTACCTGGTTAATGCTGGTCGCCATGAGAGATGGCAGTTACATAACAAGGAAGGCAGCAGAACAAAGCAGAACAGAGTAGGAAGGATAGAAACTGTTCTTACATATGTGCTATTTATGATCTATACAGAATAGCTYGAAAAGATTTTCATTGCTCCTCTTTTTGACTGATTGATTGGCTTCAAAGTAAAACTCCGTCARGTTTTGCTTGAGGAGTCAGAAATAGGATTTGGAAGCCCTTGGTCTTTTAGCTTATGCAGTCAGAGCGGTGGTCATTTTACAACAATATCTTTCCTTGAAATACCTGTCATTTGTTAGAATTAAACAGGCACAGATGAAATAAAAAAATGAGAGATTTTAGTTGGTGTGAACGTGCASGCAAAAATACTCTCCCCTTTCCATGAGGTTAACTACTCTGGTTCTATAAGATCTAGTGTACAAGCCAGAAAACACAGGTTAGGGGTCTGAATTCATGATGTGAACACATAACGCCTCCCAAAATCAAAGTAAATACAAGGAAAATATTTAAAATATATAATGTAAAAGGAGATCATCACTATATAGGTTTTTTTTTCCCCTCTACAAATCACCTAYAAATGAATAATTATTCTCCTGGGATAACAAAATATTAATGCCAGTTACTTAACTAGAAAAAGTAAATTATTTACGAGACCAATGAAATACACTTCCTTAGTTTTAAAAATTTTCAYGTGGAAGTCCAGTTTTAGGAATGTTTTTAACCTTTTCAACCAAATGTTAGAAACTTCCTATACAGAGTGATTTTAAGCAGAGTCCGGCCCCGATCTACACGACAAAGCCCCGCTCACACTCACTGTATGCGGTTGCAGAATCTCTCTCCTTCTGGTCTGTGCTGAGAAACATGGTGAGAGCAGAATACGGGACTTGGAATAACTACACAAAGAAAGAACAGGGCTTAGGGAAGCATCTCAGGGAAGGTGCTGGGTTCCTTAGGTACTTAGGAAGGTACTTCTTTAAGCACAAAGTCCTGCCTTTCCATTTTGGCTTGTAAAGCTTGTAAGAGGAAAGGAGTCTCCTTCATAACACAAATAATGAATAACCACTTAGCAACAGGATTTTCCTTAATGCTGTGCTCCTCCAGCTTCCTTGGAAAAGGTCCTTGTAGCCAGGCTATAAACCATCAAGTGTTTTGCACCACTATCACGGTGCTGGCTTGAGCTAACTAGGAAGCAAAGCCCTAGACAGATGAATTTACCACTTGATTCAAACCAGAAAACTGCCTAAATCCCCCAGATGCTCTCAGTGTACATCTGACTATGTAATTCAAAGGGCTAATTATGAAAACTACAAACTGCTTGGTCTTCAGCACCATTTGGCCATGTATTCCCTAAAATGAGCTAAGAACATGTAGAAACCCACACTGCTATGTAATAATGGCAAAATGTAATTTTGCATGTAATAGTTTTTGAGGAAATGTGGCCCTGGTAACATGTACTGCTTAGAGATGAGCCCCACTTTTACTGCAAGAGAGACCGTACCACCCATAGTCCTTACCTAAAAATAGTTATTAAATTCAAAAGCCTCATCTTTTGGGTGGTATTGACATGAGTGGGACCSTCTCCTCATAGTGCTACATTAAGACGTACTTTTAAAGTCTTGGAGCAGCAGACAGGTYAAACTTCCAGAATTAGCATTTGCTTTTGTCCTTTCTCATCCTGTACCTCCAGCTCTTTCAGTGACAATCCCATAATGAAGTAATTTACTCTCTATCCTTTCAAAAATACTTATAAGAATTTTGTCGCCATATAAATACTTACAGATCATCATCCTCTTTGTAAAGTAGGTAAGCAAGAGGCCTATTTTATAAAAGATGCCAAAAAGATGTACAAATAAATAAAGTTAATTAACTGCCATGGTTCAAAAATAGTTGTCTGYATTGCTGTAAGAAGTAACACAATTCTTCTACTCCAAATCCTGTTCTCCAGCAAGGAGCATCAGCTTATACAGTGACTGGGAAAACAGTCAGAGACAGGACAAATTGTGGTTCACAGATTACTGAAAAGTGGTGCATGAGCCCAGCTGAACAAGTGAAACATGAAACTCATTGTTTCCACCTCCAGAGAGGTCAGTGTCCAAGCAAATTAAGTCTGGCCATCCTCATCCTACTCTATTCTACCTATCATCCTACTTTATATACAAAATCTCTTTCTATTCACCTCTGTTAAGAATGAAAAATGTGAACTTTTTCAAAGCTCTGGCATGGTAATCCTACATTTTGCCTCAATAAGAGAAAGGGGAAAAATAATTTTAAGGCATTTTGAATGTGTTCTGGACCACCTTTGTGTAGAGCAATGAAAGGATCTAGGGAAACCTTCCAGCTAGACACAGGAATGCAGAATTCCCAGGTTCAAAACACATGCAAACAGGAGAAAAGCTGAGCATGTTGATTGGTTCACCTTGATTTTAGCTACCAAAAGGGGCAACACAGCTTCTCTATCAGTGACTTTCATTGTCTTTCACCGTGAGCCTTTCACCTGAGAACAAGAGCCACAGGCTTATCTGGCCTTCTAACCTGCCACTGAGAACAGAGGCTGTGAGAAGTTACATGTCTAAGTGAATGTTTCTGATGATCTACTCAAGAATGAGCTGATTTCCCAGGAGAGCATGTTAATTTTCCAAAAGGCTGAAATGGTTTCTGACACTATCTGTCCTCAAATGTGTGCTGCTGGGCTTCAGGTGGACTACCTTTCTTGTGCATGCTTTTCAGACACTTCTAAGTCACCAGCTTTAGTCTCAATTGCCAAACAAAGTGAGTGGAGGTAGAGTGGCTGAATTATCCAGTCATCTGCTAGCTTTAACCAGCAGRCTCTGATGTGGCATTTGCCTTTCCTTTAAAGTTCACTGTAAGTTAAAATATAAAGTGAGCAGTGGTAAACCTCAATTTACTAAGGCAGAATACAGTAATATAGACAGAAGGGAAGAGTGTGTTACTGCTGAGAGCATCGTGAGCTGTAATTTACTTACTGTGGTCAGTGCTTGGAAAAGGCAATAGAAAGTCAAGTACCAGGCAACCCTCCCTGCTACAAAAGGAGGCAGGTACCACAGGAAGAAATAGGAGGCTACTGTGAAGGGGGTACACGCCAGCATCCTGCAAAGGAGATCAACACGTATCAGCAATTTCAGTGCAATGACAGCAATAGATACTCAGTTTTCCTGCTGATGATCAATACAGTGCAATTTATGTGCAGATTTGGTAAATAGATAGCATGTTTTAAATATCAAATTTTAGCACCCATTCAATGCACAAATTAAGACAAAATATAAATTGGTTCTTCTTTAAAATGAAAAAAAAAAATGCACAAACAGCTCTTTTCTTGAAGGAAACGAGCTCTATTTAATTAAATTAATATCCTAGATAGAACTGACCACATTGTGCTGCACATATATTGTACATACCACATCACAAGATGCTTTACCAGTTTTCACATGATCTTACTTATTACCAAGGATTCCCTCTTTCAGTTTAAATGCCTTTTATTTTCCTTTCAATTTAGCCTTTTTGCTGCTACTTTAAACGAATGTAAATATGTTGATACACTCAAAAATGCTGAAAATAGCATAAAAGGTTAGGGACAATTCAAAACAAAAATGCCCGTGGCCTGCATTTATTCTAGAATGTAATACCCTATGGTCATATTTGTTCCATTTAACTCAACAGCCAAACTCCTAATTGCTCCCAATATAAAACCATGAACGCCTAAGGAAGAAGGTGACTTAAAAGAGGATCACAAAAGCTTAAACTCAAGCTTAAATTCAAGATCTTGCCATAATTAACAATTCGATTTACATTGGCCTAAAAATGCTTAAAGGTAAGCACCACTTTTTTAACTCCATCATATGAAAGAGGTGATCAGGGGCACTCATTGCCCAGCAGCCTGACCCACAGCAGCACCAAAGCTCTGCTGTATTCTTGCAAATCATATATAAAACAATGTAATTGGATGACCAAGACCCAAGACCAACAACAACGAACACGTAGAAGAGAAATCATTAATCCCTTCACAACAGCTCTACTGACATGAGGGCTCAGCTGATTATTTTGCAATCGGGAATGAAAAAGGTGGAAAACAAAAGAGAAACGGGGGTAGTAGTTTAGTAAAACAATGGTTTTCCCGTATGTGTAGGAAAGTAGCAGGTTCTGGGCTTCTCTGTCTCTACATTTTCCATTTATAGCAGGTCAGCAATGGAAGACAAAAATAAAGGGATAATTTCAATGCATCTCCAACTAAAAAGAATCTAGAGAGAGATGAAAACCCAGCTGCAAGTTCAGGAAGGTTCTAGGTCTGAGATTCCTGTTTGCTTAACGAAACTGTATCTTCATTTGTTTGTTTCTCTAGTGATAGAAAATTTCTTGTATGTTTTCATAGAAGGACAAGTTAAAGCGAAAGAGATGGCAGAGGATTTTTCTTTTCAATTTGATATATATAGAATTAATGTGATTGCTCCTGTCTGGGAAGAAAAGGCAAAGAAAAGTACAGTTTAATTCAATGAAATGAATGTATGAATACAGCACTCGCACAGAAAATATTCAAATACATCTATGTAAATATACACATATATTTCTGCTTACCAAGGCATGAGACGGCCAATTTTGGTCCACCTACTTTTGCTAATAAAAAAGCCAGCAACAGGATCAGTAACTGCACCTGAGGCCTTGCCAATGAACAGCACCAAAGAGGCATGAAATGGAGTGATCTGGAAGTACAGACACAACGCTGAAAACAGGGCCATTGTTCCACAACACAATGAAAGAGCAAAAAAAAGCAACTTTCCCGAAAGAATCACAGTATTTTAAAGAATAATAGCAGGACATTTACCAAAAACATCTGCTGCTGTCAGAGAAATTACTGTAGGTTACACTACTGAGTGTGATGATCGTGATAATAATTGAGAGAGATAATTGAGTGATAGAGGAGAGACCAAGACAGATGCTGTGCAAGAAGGGATCGGAGTGGAAAGCTGCAAGGAAGAAATTATGGATATATTTGAAACTGGGAAAAGGAGTCAAATAGAGGCCAGGTAACCATAGATTTTGTTTTAGTCATAAAAAGCAGCCAGTCCCTCTCAAACTTTTCCCTCACTTTATTCTCCACACAGCCCCATTTCCAGATCTTTATCTCGCCCAAAACTAGTTAAAAGCAGAGGTAGCTGTTTCCATGAATTTCATCATGGAATTCCATAATGAAATTAATGAATCTCCATGAATTTCATCTTTTCCATCTCCAGAGATAACTTGTATCCASCAGGACTGAACTGTGACAAGTGAACTGCATAATGCACCACTCTTGAAATCGAAGCTGCCAGCCTAAGTCCAACAAATCACACTTGAAAAATGTTCCCACTTTACATACAGATAAAATAGCCAAATGGAAAAAAAAAAGAAATTTACTTAGAAAGTCCATACATAAGGGCATAAATAGAAATATAGTTTATCCTAGGCAATACATTTACTTCTATGTGTGTCTGTAGAGGGTTTAGGAATTTAAATCATATAGTGGCTGAAAAAAAAAAAAAAAAAAAAAGAAGTTTTTTTTTCTTCTCAGTGCCAAGTCCATGCCACTGAAGAAGAGGCTTGAGAAGAGTCATTGAAATCTATATAATCCTGAATGTGCCTCAAATTAATTCTCTTAAAAAAAAAAAGGTACAAGAAACAAAATGCAGATTGCTGAAGCAGCCTATTGGATTTAAACAGTGGCAGAAGCCAAAATCTGCATTTTCTATGCTCTTTCATGCTGTCAGTGCTTGAAGCTAGCTGAGGGCCTGGTGAATGCAGCTGATAAAACACCCAGCTCGAGCTCGTATTCCCTTTCTACTGAGTTTATTACCTCCTGGGAAGTGTCCTGCAGCTTCCAGGTGGTGCAAGTCCCCTATCTGCAGAGCGTTGTCTCCCTCAGARCGGGAAAGAAAGAAGCAACAATCTCTAAACTAGCTTGAATGCCCTTTTTTCAAGGCAGATACTGATCAATTCTGCAATCCCCTTTGTTAAGTTTTAGCTCAAATGAGGTGAGATTGCAGGGGCAGCCAGTCTTGGTGACACTACCAGCTCCACGACACGTACCCTACCCTAGAAAGCCCACAGAGAAGTGTTGGGAGTGGTGCCACAGTGACAGTGTCTCTCCAGGAACTCCACTGCTGCATGTCATGTCATTCCTAAAAGGAACAGGGATAGGCACAGCAGCCTATTATTGGGAATATTTTTGTGTGTTTTCTAGTAGTTCAACTCAAGGATTCTGTGAGGTTTGGCACTGCATCACTAGTTTGCACTAGTCCTCAGTTTATACTCATAATTTAGATGAAAAATGGGATGCAAACAGAGTAGTCATCTACAGAAGATGAATACCAATGTGTTTTTCTTGGAAAGGGTATAGATTATGTATGAACCATTACACATCTGAGTTTCACCATCTCTAAGGAATAGCTGAATTAGTTTTGCCCCTTAAGAGGACACAAATTAATTCCAGGTAATGACTATAAAATGACATATTCTCCCCTAAAAATAAGTTGAAAACCCCTTGGGAATTCAGTTCTGTTGGAGAGGCCCTGAAATTAATCTTGTCATGCAGGATTATTTTGGGGACTAACTAAACCATCAATGAACAAATAATTAAGCCCTTTTATGAAATAGTAAGTGTATTACTACAAATGTCCAGCAAAATTATGGTGTTTCAGGAAGAAGATTGGGAACCTCCTGTTTATAAGCACATTGGGAATTAGTGCCTTTTCATCTGGTTCATCCTACACTATCTCCAGGGGGTTGTAGTGCTGTCGTGGAAGTAAGTGTGAAACAGCTGGGGTCAGAGCTGCATCTCCAAGAACTCCCTCTTTCATCCTCCACTCTCACCTTCCACACCACCCCTTGGCCACCGTTAACTGATCTCCAAAATTGGTCCCTTTTCTAAATCCTGTGATTTTGGTCTCAGGAAGACATTAAGAACTTGACAGCTTTCAACACCAACCATATCATGGTGGCAAAGCTTGATAATCTATCAAGAGACTTGCAATATTTGGTGTTATAAACTTCAGCTTCTTGTATCAGGCTTCCATAGGAAAAATATAAACCCAATTTTTGGACATCTCCACTCCCTTGACCTTCCCTCCCCCCAAGTCCTGATATACTCATTCTGCCTGTCTACATCTCAAACAGTAAATGGGTATTTGTATCTGCTCCAGGACCTCTTTTCCTTTGAGCAAACAAAAGGAGTCAATGATGAAATCCACTCATAGAGCTTCTGCAGCAGCTGTTCTTTCAGCCCCTGCAATTTGGCCTCATCTCCCTAAACCCTTTTGTTCTCTGCCTTTTTTCTCTCCTATAATACTTTGCCTATCCCACCTAGTTGCCACAGAGATACAGAAGAGGATCCAAACCAAGCAGAATTGCTTATGGATTTGTTTTCTTTGTTCCTCTGCTACCCTGGAATCTAGCTGGAGCAGCTGAAACTCGTATGAATGGGATGACTCCTGCTGCTTTGTTTTACCAGGTCTGTTTCTGTAGCAGAAAGCCCCAGACTGGAAGTGAAGAACTTGCAGGAAGGATTACTCAGCTTTCTTTGCAAAGAATTACCCAAAACAAATGAAATTGATGTCTAATTGTGTTGACTACTGGCCCCAATGAAGTGGGTTTTGACGAGGCTGTAGTCTGAATGAGCAGAAACTTCTACTACTGTTTCCTGTGTCTCACWTCTTGGACTTTTGATTCTTGAAACCAAGAACCAAAATTTCCTGTGTCTGCAAGTGGGTCAGCTCTGGAGTTCCAAAAGCTCTGCTGATGAACCTGAATTAAAAGCAAACAGTGGCCACTTCGAATCAGAAACAAAAGCAGTGAAAAAAAAGTCTTTCTAGCCATGTTTATGCAACTTTCAGGATGCTAAAGGTGATAATAACAAGACACTTTAAAAGCTTTAGTAGTAATTTATCCTTATTAGTTCTAGAGAAGTTGAATTATTGGTTATATCACAACTGACATAAAGGTTTCTCCTGCTACTTACATGGGCTATATCTAGCAGGTAGATCTGCAGGAAGAAAGCAGCAGCGCTCCCTGCCACTTGATTTGGGGCACCTCCTATTGCATAGCAGAGCTTGCTGCAAAYGGAGAGCCTGTATTCTTCTTGGAGCTGAAACAGAACAAGCAGTAAGAAAAAACAAGCTCAGAAAGCTAAGGTAAAAAGACAAGGCTTACGGTTGAAGGTTGAAGTTAACACGTTCAATGAAAAATCAAGTTTTCCACTAATGCCTTCATCTGCCCTCAACATCTGTGGCCAATTTGGGCGTCCATTCCTTGGGTTTCACAATTTTTGTTCCTTACCTGGTTCTTCGAAAACAAGATCACAGCGTTCCTAAAATCCAGATTTATCAACTTGTCACAATCTATTACAAAGGAACATTTTTGTGATCAATGCTACAAACAGGTAAGAAGAAGCAAAAAAGTGCATATTCTCTTACATTATTTTTGAATGCTTAATTCATATTTGAAAAAAGATGGAAAACTTTATTATGTTTCTCTTTYGGACTATAATAATCAACATATGCTGCCATACCACTGCAACTAGTCAACCTTCAGAGAGGGAGGAACCTCTGCAGTGAAGTGTCCAAGCGGACTCCAAAGATTTGTGACCCACTTCTTCCTCACTTTTCCATAAAACGATGATGTGTTTTTGACAAAGTTACTTGAATTTCTATGTCTTCAGTTTTCAAACAGTGAAAGTTGACAGTGAAATTAACAGGGAATTTTTGGAAGTGATTCTGAAGCCTAAGACCTACATAGGAAGGTCTAAATCACCAAAGGCGTTTTGAAAATTTGGTAAAATTATCCTTTCTCAATTTCCTTTTGATAGGTGGTAGAAAAGACCTATAAGCATTCAATAATATTCTTTAATAGAATTACTAAATAAGAGTAAGCTTAAACCTAAAAGCAGGGCTTGATAAGAATAATTTAGACAAAAATTTGTGGAGTCTAATAAAAATTCCAGCAAGGAACACTGTTTTCTAAAAGTAAAAGTTCCAGAATAGTAGAAAGTCTTGAAAAACTCGAAGCTTATTTCACAAAGTATAAAAAAAAAAGGAAGAAAAGGACCCTCCATTAATCTTGTATTCCTCTCAAAAGGACAAAATACTCAACAGAGATTAAGACTTGTAAGAACTGTAATGCTTATATTCCATCTTTTAGAGATTCCTATCAGGAAAAAGCAGAAAACAGGGAAATGAGCAGCAATATTCCTAGGTCTGCCCTCTCTTGGAACTGAATATGCAAAGCCCATAATTCTTACATTGGAGCAGGCTAAATTAGAGATAGGGTAACGAGACCCAATGCAAATATAACATTTTGATGCTTTTTTTAAACTTCCCAGAAGTTAGGTAMCGTACTAAGTACCATCATCTTTACTACATAACAGAGTTTTGATAACTTGTAGGCTGCCGGAGAGAACCTTTCATCATCTGATGGCTTTCCTTTGAGCTGCTTTATCTGAGAGGGTGTGAGCCAGTGAGCAGGGGGATCGGGAGGGTATCAGGACTCTGTTTTGACAGAGAAGGATCAAAAAGGCTTGGGCTAATTACATCTCTTATTAATGACCTAACTACAAATATAGCCCCTTGCTCTTTAGTGGTGGCTCCCACTATTTTGCAAAGTGGCTGCTAAATGTTGCTAGCCAGGCAGCCCTCGCTTATATTTCTTGCTTCTTGGCATTTCTCTTCCAGGTAAAAGGACAGTAGGAATCAGTCACAAGACAAACTTGGTCAGAGCAAAGTTGTTAAGAGACAAAGCAGGCCATATAAATATTTGCTGTACAAAATAATTATCTTTCACACGTGGTCCTGTTAGATGAGAGCTTCCTATAGACCCCACAAGAAGAGCAAAGTCTGGGGATGGAATCTCACTCATTTGACTCACAACACAGTTCTCTTGAGCTTTCTCCAGGGCCTGGGTACTTTTAAAATTATTCTCTCCTATGTTAAATCAATTCCATTCCCCTGCCCGCATCCTCCAAAAAAAGAAAAAAAAATCAAGGTTTCTTTCGAGTCCTTCTCTTCTTAGCTCCAGGTATTTGCAGGACCACAGTGTAACCTCTGGCTGAAAGCGGGAGACAAAAGACACTGCCAGATAAATCCCACATTCCCTCCCATTCCTCCCCTCCAAAACAGGAGATCTTACAGCTCCACAAGGCTGCTTTCCTGCTTATTTCCCCTTGTGACCATCTGTAGTAAGGGCCACAAACCCAAATCTAAACTTACAGGCTGTAGGCAGTTTGCGTGTCTTTAAATTCAGTTTCACAATTAGCTAATTTAAAATATTAAAAATTTAGGTTTTCTGAAAAAGTCTAACTGAGATTCCCTGCTCCTCAGCTACTTTTTGAACTACACTCCAGGATCACCCTGAAACAGAGGGGATATTTTGGTCATAGCAGTAGTTAATGGAAGTTTTTACCTGAGACTGATGCTGTTTATGAACATTATTACCTGAATAAGCAGAATCTGACAGCTCATTTTATGTCCACTAACATAGCTATTACTTATAGGGAGATGGGCACGTTTAAACCCCTGTGTGAAGCAATGTTCACTTGGCCTTCCCACAGATGAGTTACGAAGCCATAACCTAGACATGGGGGAAGGAAATAAATGTAAAGCTATTGGAAAAATCCATGTCCACCCCCCAGCACTGTCCTGACTCTGTCAGAAGGAGCCAGGACAAGAACCCAGTGCACAGACATCTGTCCAGTTAACCTCAGATGCACAAATCACCAACAGCTTCCACAACCAGAGATTACATCTCAGTTGATGTCTTGAATATTTATTCAATGTATTTATTTATCCATGTATTCAGCCTGATTCTGTTCTGAGCTCATTTGCATACTTAGCCATCATATATTAGAGCTGTGGTCCAAATTCTACAGCTGAAAGACCCAGGTTGTGACAGGAAACTCCACCGTGTTTTGAAGCTTCTGTCTGGTAATTTCATTTGGGAGCCCAAGAATAGTTTGTGAGGAGCAATTTTTCAGACTCTGCTTTGTATCCTTTCAGGTATCTTTTTTTCCAAAAGAAACTTCTTTCCATAGAGAAGTTACATTCTAATTGCTACTGTCAGCATTTTCTTTCTCATCTACCTTTCTCTTTTCTGGGGGGAAAACAAAAACGAACCCCAAAACTTTATCGGTATAGAAAGTGGATATCCATATCTCTAAAGCTTTCTGACTTGCCAGGTTTAACTCCTGAACCAGATAAGATGCATGGGACTGCCATTCCTCGCAGGCTTTATAGAGCATGAAATGCCCCAGACTCTGCAGAGACTACACAGTATTGCTATGCATGACACCAAAATTGTCTTGGGAAGGATAAAACTGCTCTGGTGCAGAGTGGCAGGACCAGCAGCAAAGTAGGAAGAGCAGAAGCAACTGCTGAAGACTTTTGCTGTGACTCAACCTGAATTGCCTCGCTGCAGGAGCAGCAATCTCGCTTTCACCTGTGCAAGCCTACAGGAAGCTTAAAGCGCTCTAAAAAGCCAGGGGAGACCTGAACGTGTAGGCAGTAGCTGAATGAAGAACAAAATTCAAAATCTTGATGATGAAAATTCTGTTTCGAGACCTCAGGGTCACAGTTGCACGCTGTTGTGGCAGCTTAAACTGCTTCTACAAGTTTTAGAAGAAAGGCAAGCGGATGAGGGAAGGAGGYGAGAGGAAGAGGAGTCACATGAAGTTAAGACATACTGTTGTCTGTTTTCAGATTTAAAAAAAAAAAAGTTTAACTTACACATACTATACAGTTCAATATCAAATTTGATTTTGTTCCAAAAATTTTGTTACAAAATTGATTTTGTAAACCAATACAGCTTAATGAGATATGCAATAGAACAGTAAGTTCAAACACTGCTACAGAAAAACCATGCACCTAACACGCTGTATTTCCTTTAAAATACCTTTAATTAAAAATTACAAGCGCACATCTCATTGCTCAGAAGCTCCCTCTTCCCCAACAGAGCATAAAGTGAATACAAGGTTCACAACATCAAGGTTTTACTGGAAAAAAAATGAAGAGCTCCCCCTACCCCCGTCCTTCTCCGGCTCCTCCGCCCCAGTAGCCGCGTCCCCGCGCGCCTCTGTCGCGACAGGCGACAGCGCGAGCGGCTCCCGCGCCACGCAGCCCCTACCTGCGCGTGGGTCTCGGCGCCCGCCATGGCAGCGCCCGCGGCCGCCACCTGCGAGCGGGGCGGGAAGGGGACGGGGAACCGGCCCCCTGCGCTATCGCTGCCCGCCAGGCTCGGCAGGGCGGGACGGCACGGGGGACAACCCGCCCCGTGCCGGGCCCCGGCGGGAAGAGCCGCTTCTCTGGCGCCCGAGGGCGAGCGTCGAGGCCCGGGGCGGCGGCCGCGCCGCAGCGCCCGGCGCCATCGCTCTTCCCGCCTCGCCCTGAGGGGCAGGCAGCGCCCCGCGACCTGCTGCGGGGACAGGACCTATAAACGGAATAAAAATAAAATAAAGAAGTCGAGTTTATGGTTGGTTGGCCATCAGATCACCGCAGACCATCTTGACCTGGGGAGCCTGCTGTGGAAACAGCTGCTGCTCCCCTCAAACGCCCCGACTCGCACTCTGCCACCAAGCATCTTCACCCTCAAAAATAACCCCCCCAAAACCTGCCTTTTGAACTAAAAATTCTTTCACTCATGAGATGGACAAAGAGGGTTTAGACAACCCCCCCTCGTCCTCGGGACCACGAGGGCTAATCTGTGGGCGCAGCGCATCCCGGCGAGGCCGGTGCCGGGAGCTCCAGCGCTGCGGTTCCTTATCTAGGAGCGCAGGCACCGTGCCCTGGGCCTGTCTGTTATTGATGCTCATTCCCTTTGCAGCTTTCTTGGGCAGAAAACACTAACGAGCTTCTAAAGCAGCATGAAAAAAAGTTCTCAATCTAGCAGGACATCAGAGCTGTATTTTTTGCTCACTTTTGTTGARTGGCGTCAATGTAAAGTTCAACTTGTGGCTTTAGCAAGACTCATTTAACACCTGCTAAAGCTTTTAGGCCAACAAGGGGTCCTAAAGATCAAGGATGGATCATCCTAGAAAGAGAGGTGAAGCTCTTGCAGTTCCAAACCAGTTTCTTCTAAAATACTAAGCTAAACGAGTTGAACATATTTAATTCCAGGACAGGAAACATCAAAATTCACGGTGAAGTTTCTCTTTTCTTCACACAACATACATGTTAAATCTATTCCTTACTTACATTTACATATATTTCCACTTAGGGAAAATAGCCTGTTAAAAAAAAAAAAAAAAAAATTCAATTTTGCTGCAAATTATACTAAGGCACTGGATTTACTCGCATGCGAGAACACCGATGACTTGTGAAGAAACGATGATTAACCCCAAACATTGTGTGCTTCACAGACTTGAGCACTTATCAGGTTGGTTTTAATGGCATTTGATCACTGCGCAATAGCTGTTTATACCACTGAGCAAGAGATTAGACTGTGCAGACTCTACAGGTATTTTATCAGCCTTTGTAAGTTGCCCAAAAAGCAGCTAGCTGTTTGAAAAGACTACAGGGCTCTTCCACATCTTCTCTAAATTAGYGAATAAATTATCTAAGCAAGGCTTGTTGCCCCCTTCCCCCCCCTTTTTAAAAGCACCTTTTAGTCCAACATGGGATTAGACAGTTAATATTACTTTGATTTTCTAAAAATTGATCTCATTTTGTATTACAATTAAGGTGACTGCACTCACAGGATGCTTTCTGACCATGAACACACTTAAGTCTATAAAAGTTGCAGCCATAAACAGTTGAGTAAAGCACAATATATAGCTAAGCAGAATCAAGCTACCCAGTCTCTTAAATACTGATAGCAGACATGAATGAGTGTTGGAATATTAAATACTTACCTACTCCTTTCCAAAAACATGACCTTGTGATAAAAAGCAAGATTGCTTTACCTACTTTTGAACTCGATTCCCTCCCCCCAATTTCAATTAATTTTACAGTATTTTTTTCACTAAATTTCTATGTTGCACATGCAGGAATTGTATACTGCTACTTTGAGGTTTCATGCACCTTCTGGATAAGAACACTGAACTTATTATCAACCATTTGTGGTTCTCTCATACTTGGTTTCATATTAAAACAGATTCAGAGGCGTTAGATAATAAAATTTACTGTTCAGAAAGCTCTGCAAACTAAGAACTGGAGCTCAGTACATGAGCTGTCTCTTCAGTTTTCAAAGTATATTTGACTGGTCCTACTACTAGAGATCTGGTAGACTAGAATTTAGTTGTGTTACTAGCAATATAAAGTTGAATGACACAGCAACTGCTATAAACTATCTGTAAAGAACTATCTAGTTTTGAATACACTCAATGGACACTTGTGCAGTTGACTTTCATCCACTGCCCTCATGTGAACCTGGAGAGATGCTAAAGCAAAATACAGTTTTACAATCCTATGAATAAATTAAGCGCAGATCTTGTTTGAGGTAACAAGGGTTTTAGAAATAATTCAAGTCACTCCAATAAGTCACCTTCATTTAAAACAAAACAAAGAAACCGCAAACCCRTCTTTCAGTCAACCAAACAGAGGAAATATGACAACATTTGTTCAGGTAGCATAAACCAATGACCATTCATTGAAGGCCCCAGGCAGTCTTATCCAGAGACTTCAGTCCCATTCACAAACCCACGTGCTACTTAGCAAGTACAATCCTCAGGATATTYAGCCTTTATGTTGATTTCTCCTTCAGCAAAATTTGGAGGGTTTGGCTCCAAATATTATGCCCACACAATAAAAAACAGTGAAATAAGAACTGGCTGAAAAGAGAAGGTGATAGCATGGGAAAAACCCTGACTTGCAAATAAAGATTTTGAACATCTCTGAAACATGGGCACATGCACTTAGTGCACTCCACAGCTGGCTGTTTGAGGACAAAAATGAATATGTAATACAGAAACAGCTATATTCCTCTAAGCCAGCATGCCTGTAAACTCCAGAAAAAGAGAAGCTTTGGTGTAAACCCCAGGAAAAGAAGAGCTTCGGTGAGAAAAGACTAGCAGTGGTTCTCTATTCCTTCTAGTGAATTAGGTAGTTTAACATCACCCTGAAAAACACCTGTGGCAGAACACGAGGGAGGCAGAAACCACTTCAGCCATTAGTAATAATGCCTAATTTTGAGGCACTTCATAAGCAGCATGCACCAGACTACCTCGTTTTTATCTTCTCACACATGCACCTACCACATGAAAACTTAATGGAACATTCACACTGTAGAAGTTTAATCCTAAACATACTGATTTTGTAGTACTTAAATCCTAAAGATATCAATACTGTAGAATATTTTCAAGTTATTTAGAGCTCATATGTGAGCTTCCCTGCAGCATCTRTTGCCTAAACATTACTGTAAGAAGAATGCAAACTGAAGCAGCTTACACTGAAAAGTAAGTAAAACCAGACAGTTTAGTCTCRTTGCAGTCCAAAGTGCAAAAATAAATAAAGTTTTCCTTACAAGGTGCTATTAGTAGTAGCAAAGTCTTACAGTAGTACCATTTCATCTAGACACTCCTTGAAGGACAGGCTGGCAAAGCTTATCTACCTAAGGAAGTTCTAAAGAGGACTTTGCTGTATAGTTATCTCTGCTACATTATAGCCAGGTTCTGACCACAGAAATGAATAGAAAATACTTCTATTTTAGCAGATTATAGCACAGCACACTTTTTGCTAAGAGTGCAACTAAGTGAGGATCATAGTGCATCCAGATATTGCTGGTTACATTTTTGGTTTTGTCTAGTTTTGTCTGTGTGGAGCTTTTGGCAAGTTAACGTCTAAAYTGCGCTCATGCTTTGGATTGCGCCATTTGGCTCTTTCTTGAGGTGTCCTTCAGGTGTAGCAGCAGTTTCACAGTCACTCTCGGGTGCTTTTTCTCTACGAGTGTCTGAAAGGCTCAGTTGTTTTCTGAAGTCTCTGAACAACAACAGCATTTTGCAACTTTGCTTCCTCGAGTGAGAGCGTCTCATCCCGCAGCTCTTGAAAGGGCAGAGAAGTAGTCAGTGTAAAGGGAACCCTTCCCTGTGATCCTTGGTATTCTGTGATGAAATCTCTGATGTGGCTTATTCTGAGAAAAGGGRAAAAAAAAGAAAATTGGATATTAAGTACTAAAAACCCAATGCAGAATGTACACACAATACACAGAGCTACCTCAAGAACAATATGAGACTCCCATTTCACACACAGGAGAACCTSATGGTCCAGGTTTCTAATAAACCCCCAAGGAGATGGTTGTGGAAGAATAGAGAACCCAAGGAAAGAAGATGGGTGCATTTTGCTCCAGGGACCCAGATGTTTCTCCGTGGCTCACACATTTCTTCACAGCTGGCAGAGCTCTTGACCTGTGGTTTTTACAACCATGAGCTGGAATCAGCAAGTCTCTAGTGTATAGTATGCATAGCAGCACTATAATAAAAAATTAAGAAAGTCTTGCAAAACTTTCCAAAATATTAATTAAATCTAAACATAGTCTCCTCTTACCAAAGCAGGGGAAGAGGTGAAATCATGACCCCTTAATAGCCAGCCTCTAATCTCTAAAGAACAAGGAGCAAGACGGCTTTGTAATGACAAGGAAGAGTCCAGACTGAGCAGTTTGATTAGAAAATGAAGATGACAGGATACATCCATACCCAAAAAATAAGTGGTGCCAATGCCCAACTGGCAGAGTCTGCCCAGAGGCCAATTTTTAAGGGCACCCTTCCTTCCCCCACGAGTCAGGTGCCTCRCAGGGTCTACTGCCTCCACAAAATGGTCCCTGACCTGGTGTCCTTCCTGATCCAAGTTTGGGAGGATGCTACATAGTCCAGATGACCAAGCTCCTCTGCCTTGGCCACATGTAGATACTGTCTATATCTGTCCTATTAATTCCTGGTCACTGATTATTKTTGTCCTAAAGGCTATAGCTTAGTTTACAAATTGGGGATTTTTGTCTGCTCCTCCTGCTGAAAAGGGGAATATTCTGTTCTGATGCAAATGCTACTTGCAGTCCTACCTTCAGGTTCTACCCCTCCCCAAAGGACTTCCCTCTATTCCTTGCTAGGCCATAGACACATACTACGTGGAACATGACAGCCACATAGCAAGAATAGACATTATGCTGGAATATTCAATGTAAACTTGTCCCAAAGACAGCATCACACCAGCAAGACTGCTTATGTCAGACTTGTTTTCTCCAAGAACACCTAGCAGCTTTTCACACTATTATTTACCGTAAAGATGAAAGCAAACGTGGAATAATGAAGGTAGTGAGGCCTCCACTTACAAATTTATAATCAAAATAACAATTGGCCCTTTGGTACWTCACAACAGTGTTTCAGTTCATACCTTGGGTTTCTAGAGGTAACAGTAACAAAGAAGTACTACTTAAGGAAAAAAAGAGTTATAATCATTAGCTTGCAACTGTTAAGCTTTCCTTATGCCCAGACACAAAGCCACATCAGTTTATCTTAACAGCAGCCTAGATTGTGCTCAACCTGTGATCACTTCAAATTGCATCAGAGCACAGTACAGACAACACATCATTTCAGTATTACACGACGTGCAGTACTGGAGCAGCAAGTTACATATTTGGGAAAAAAAAGGTGTTTAAAGACAGTAGTTCTACAATTTAAACAGTTAATCCCACCTTCTTCCTAAAAGTCCCAGCACACACAGGCTGTGCTGACACTTCTGATGTTATCCAGCTATAAGCCTCTTTGGGGAACTGGAAGTTTAGAAATGAGAATTAAATATACTAGATGCATTGTAGTCTGCCTTTGCTGACAGAGCTGACATGTTGTGGAAGGGGAATAACCCCTCCTGATAATGCACTGACTCTGGCCCTCCCTAGAGGCTCCTTTGGCTCAAACCTAAGTCACATCCTCCAGCTCCCTGTGCACGCTGGAAGGGATACAAGTAGATGTGCTAGAACTCAACAGCTGTGGTGCAGTTTCTGCTCAATGACTAGCTTCGTTTTTATTAAATGATTTGCTCCAGATGTACTCAGTTTGTGAAATATCTGTCATCCCAAAAGCTGGGCAAGAATTCTGGGATGAATTCTGAACTCCCTCCTCCAGTAATGAGCAATGTATCTACCTTCACTTGCAATACAAGGAAGCCCTAAAAATCTGTCCAGGAAATTTTAACGACAGTTATACACTAACCAGTTAATGTCATTGCACATTCTTCTTACATTCCCGTTTTGTCAACTAAAAATTGATTAGTTTCTTCAAAAAAAAAGTATTCTAGATTCAGCAGAACAGCTCTCCAATGTTAACATTATGGGGGTGCCATAATTATTACCTACAGAACTGAGAGACCTATTGCACATCTACTTACAGGACAAATAGTTCTGATGCAAACGCATAGGGCAGTGCTAAAAGAAATCTTACCTGTGAGAAACATTGAATTTCTGAACTATCCTTTTTCCATCAGCTAACCAGATCTGGATGCTCGTGATAGGCTCCAAGTCATTTAAGGGCACAAACGGAAGAGGTCTCTTGCTGTCAGCTTCTTGCTGGTCATCTGTTACTTTAGAAATAATCCTTGGAGTCGCACTGCAAAGAAAGGGCAACACAAGGTTATGTCACCTGAGGTCACTTGGGAGCTTGAACCTCCACTCACACCTCTGTTTCTGGAGGTTTCTACTCTGAGTCAATGTGTGTTGAGGACATCCTTTAAAAAAAAAAAACAGGAATATTAACACAGATGTTGAATTTTAAACACAGTTTTATATGTCAGTATCTTCTCTTGGAGACTACAATGTTAAAAGAGCTTTAGTTTGTTCACAGAAAATATTTTTACATGGTGGAGGAGAAAAAAACAAGGATTAAATACAAACACAGAAGAGAAGTGAGAGGATTTGAAGATTTTTCATTCATCTTTTGCACTCCAATCACATAGTGAAACTTAGGTATGCATCAAATCTGCATGTTCAATTCTTACTGTAACTAGAGTAATTCAGTTTGACTGTTGCTCGCCTTGGTTTAGACCCCATTTCCTCCCCCGCTTTTGGGATTTAGACCACTCCCCACCCCCCGCTTCATTTTAGAGTTGCTATTTATCTGTCAGAAGAACTGGCTTAATGTGAACATGCAGGATTAATGCAAACAGCAGTTGGGTTTTGATCTCAAAGGTTACTTTTGATAGCTGAGCATCCCTAAAGGTCACTAAAGGACCTCACAGARCAGAGACCTCTGTCCAAGTGCACAGTGCACATGGGGAGGAGGAAGGGCAAGAAAGGGGGAAAATCTAGGCATATTTACTGGGGAAAATTTTGATTCTGAAGAGATACCTAGAGCTTAGCACTTCAGGATTAAGCTTGTTTGCCATGTACTGCTTAAATCATCAATAAGACTTGATCCAACGGGCAGAACTTCAGTGTCTGTAAGTACAACCAGCTGTTTGCTTGCAAAAGAACAGCACTGATTTAAGGAGCTGCCATTTCTCTCAGCTCAGCCATGGTCTCTGACTACACAAGTGCTTCACAGTCGTTGCAGGGAAAGTTTCACCTTTGCACTGAAAAAAATCCATTATTTTTTCTCGAGTGAGGAGTCAGTAATAAACAGCCATAAATAACTATTAAAACCATTGCACCTGCTTCATAAACAAGCCCCAGCTTTATATTTTTACATTTTGCTCCCGTAGGTTTGCTAGCTTAATCAAAAAGCAGAAAAGACAAAGCCATTTTTTCATTAAAAAAAAAAAAAAAAAAAAATTAGTCTTGAAAAAAAAAAAAAAAAAAAAAAAAAAAAAAAAAAAAAAAAAGTAGTTGACTCTTGGGATCATGTCCTTCTCATGCTGAGGTATTAAAAAATGCACTTCAGATTCCTCTACTGTCTAGGTGAGCATCCTAATTTCTAGGCTGCCAGCCAAGAATAGAGGCACTTTTAATTTCTCCCATTGAAACTGTATGAAAAGAATGAGAAGCAGGGAATCTCATTCCCAAGTGATGGATAAGGGATGCTCACTGGGACTGGAGGCACCAGAGGGGCACAGACTTCACTGCTCTGCGTTATACAGAAACCAGCTGGGAAGCAAGAAGCAGATGCCATGAGAAACATGTAAAACATCCTGGTGCTCCCATGATAGGTAACGTAYTAGGCACCTGCCTCTACCTGGCTCACATCCATATTTCTTCTTTGTTTCTGTTGTTTAACTTCTGATAAAGCCTAGTGGTCCTTCAGACCCAGAGAGAAGGCTCGAGGACCACAATGGTGATGTCAAATGTGGGAAGCAGAATGGAATAAAATGTCCAAGTCACACGTCAGGCGAGCAATCATCAGTTTTGCCCAGTGGGGTTCGTTTCCAGAACAAACCCCTCAACCACAGTGGTCATTCAGACAAGTGTCTCTCAAGCAGATACAAACTCTGGTGCAATTCTTAAGCCAAATCTCCTCTCTCGTGTTCACATCTCAAGAATTTTTACTAGGCGCCAGAGATGATCCTTTTAATAGCAAGTGTATGTGGAATAAAACTGAAGCCAACAGTTTAAGCTGAGCTGTAGGGGAAAGTGAGGAGACGCTCCCCAAGGTTTAAAGTGTGTCTATACTTCGTAGCTTTGTCCTTTCAGAGCAGGCAGATAAAGCCATCTAGTGGTAGGAGTTTTTATTAAAGCTGCAAACCAAGAACTAAAGTCTTCCTAACTTGACTTCAAAGTAGCATCATCTCTTTTAAAGGCTTTCTTATTCCTGTTGCATCTTCTTTTGATAATCTGATAAACTAAACATCGAAGAGACATAAGAATCTCCAGTAATTTTTCAGGAGAAAAAAAAAAGGCAAAAAAAACTAAGAGAATTGTGCCTTACCCAGGTTCACAGTTAAGAAGTTTGACCCACAGCATTTTATCCTAATGAGGTTACAAAGCAAGTCCACTTTGCTACGAGGGTTTTCAGTCAATAAATCCAAATTTAATCCAGTATTTGGATTAACATGCTTTGGAGGGAGACCCTAAAATGTATAGTTAAGCTGAACAAAGCAACGTGGTTGTGAATCTTGCTATAGCTACACACCATCAAATGCAGCTGGGCAGAGGTGGATACAACAGAAGGAATAAACCCTTCACAAAGATTCATTAGACTCTTCTAACACACCTTCTAAGTCTCATTCTTTTTTTCTCCGTATAACATAGGGAAAGGATCAAATTCAGTAAGCCGTAACAGACAAATTCATATAAGGGCTACAAAGTTCATCAACCTACATAATCCATCCATCTAGAAATGCTAGGAGGAAAATGATAAGGACTGTTTACAAAAGAAGTTTCATGGAGAGAAAAAAAAAAATGTATTTTATACTTATACCAGTCTATAGAACAATCTATTCTATACCAGGCTATAATGAACAAATATGCTCAGYAAGTTGTCAGACATCTCAGTGCACAAAACCAGACAGCTGAAATGCACGAAATAGCAAGTTTCCAAAATCTACTGGGAAGCAAGATCATTCCTTGCTGTAGGCATGACAGAGCAAGACAAGCAAGTGAACAAGCTGACATTTAGTACTGATGTCAGCAGCAGAAACTGGCATATTTATAGAGCACTTTTTGCCTTTCCTATATCCCTGTCTATTTGTGGATTAAAAAAATATTAAATTCTTGACTCTTGTTTGCTCAGAACTTTGCTGCTACCAGAAACAAAACTTGCAATGTCTCATCTCCCCTTTTCTGTCCWTCTTGGGAAGCTTTTCTCTACTGACCTCACCTACTCCAACATACAGCAAATGAATGGCCCATACGATACGTGGATTTCTGATGAAACACATTGATTTCTCTAAGCCAGCCTGGAACCACTTGCACTTTGCCATTTCACATGATCCCTAAGCCAAAGTCTGCTTTTAAAAGCACACAAATCTTATGTGACAGGGATACGTGAAGATGATTTGGCCAGAGCAAGCAACATTATAGAGGTTGTCACGTGCTCTCTTGGCTTGTCCCTCTACAACATTCTTCCAAAATATAGTGCTGTTTGGTAACAAATCAAGTCCAGTTTTAGCACTGGCATTAGTGGTTGGCCCTCCCCACCCATAAGAGAAGCATGGAAAAAAAGGAGGAGGAATCAGTGTAACATRCTAAAAAGTTACTGCAAGAAATATATGGTAGAATACTAAAAAATATCATAAAAGGAACTGAATAAGAGGATATTTTGCATTCTACAAGAATGTCATATCCCCCTTTTGTCACACAAAACAATGTGCACCAGCTTGAAAGGTGCTTTTCTCTTACCTTATGRAATAGAAGAGTGAAAAGCCTTTCAATGGGAAAGGGCACTTGGAGAAAGCCAATTTCAGATCTTGAGCAGAGAGGGCCAASAGCACCCTGGCCATATTAACAAGAGCACAGGCAGCAAGTTTTTGGGAGCAGGTGACCCCCTCTATCCAGCACCGATCTGGAGGGCTTTAAGATCCCATGGATAAAACTGGATAAAACCTGGCACAGCCTCAACAGTCCATGCTTTAAGCAGGAGGTTGGCAACCCTGAGGTCCCTCTCAACCTGAGTTATTGTATGATCCTTTAGTGTAGGTATAGATTGCTACAAATCACGGATCATGTCACACTACTTACCTTCCTAATCTGTAACCATGGCCAGAAAAGGGATGGAACAGTGGCTTTCTTGACAATAAATACAATTCATCTTTCTTGTCTTCCACTTTCACATCTACTTCCTCCTTATCAAAAATTTTTCGTAGCTCAAAAGGCAGTTCCCTTAAGCAAAAAATATGTACATCACACACAGAAAAAAAGATACTGTTTTCAGTACACAAAGTAGATTAATAATTAATATCTATGTTTATCATCATAAAGATAATATGTTTTTAAATTCATAAKTGAAAGCATATGAGTTATATTAAGTGCAGATCATAGAAGCGACTTCAAATTCCTGATTTGCACATTAACTAGAAAGGGAAGAATTAAAAACAGACAGCAGGAGAATTGCTGGATGATGTTCAAATTTACYCAGCAGCTATCACACCAAAAATACTCCACAGAATGTGCAAAAAAATAGTATTAACAAAAAAAACTACTGCAGCTATGTCTGTAATTGCCATAGTAAAATAAAATAAAACACACTAGACTTTTATAGAGAAAGGCTAAGTTTAGAAACATATGTGTTTAATTACAGATAAACATGAATTTCAGCTTTTCAAAAATTAAATTACCACTAATAGTTCCATATTCAGGGAAATAGTATCACCTTGGTGATGTATTACTTGCTTTAAGGGGAACATGGCAGTGCTCTCACTTAGGAGCTCCGGTGCAGATACCACATTTTTGGGTGGAGGTGCCTAGCTGGTACATGGACTGTACTGAGGGTTTCTCCAACAGCAACAGTTATTTGGGAACCATCTTATGATTACTTAGCATCTCTACAAGCAAATAGTGGAAGGGAGGTGCAAGTTTGTCTCTGATTCAAGCAAACAAAGAGCAGGAGACTTTAAACAAGGCAGTTAATTGCTAGTGAAACCAATGTGGGTGACATCTACAGAGAAAAATACAGTGTAAAGATTGCATTTTTCAAGAGCAAGTGAACTGTGAAGATCAAAGGTTAGTTTAATTGCTTCACATAAGTGTGGAGGAATTACCAAATTGTATTCTCCATAAAAGTCTACTTATATGTGGCAAGATAACATCACAAATGAAAGGCTCAAAAATATTAGTTTCTACCTTCAATCTGCTATTTTAAAGCAACACTGCATCAAGTACTAGAGATTACAGCAGTCTGCCAGTCGTTAACAGTAGGATTAGGGAGAGACTGCAAAATGATGGAAATCACCATTTTCCATTAGAGAAAGAAAATGAGGGCTGATCGGAACTTCTGTAACGGGCAGCAACTGTGCTCATTTAATGGAGGCTTTTTATCAATAACAGGAAAACACACAAAGGCCATAAAACCCGAAACGCTCAACCACTTCTGGATTGAGTTTGTTAGTTAAAGCATCCTTTGAGTGGTAGCTATTACCAGGCACTCTGATTTGCCCTGTATTTCATCCTGCACCTGCTGTGCCTCCTACCAACACTTGCTTTTATCCGTTTCATCAGCAAGCGCACCACTATCGCACCGCGAAGCTGCTAAACCCACCGATGTTAAAACAGCCATTAACGCTGCAGGAACTTAAGAGAGGCAATAGCCAACACTCCTGCAGTGCCACCGCAAYGCAAAGCCAAGCAGCTATGTCAAAATTCATCCAGCTTTCAAGCATGAGCAAGCTGCTCTCCAAAGCATATTAATGCAGGCTGACTCAATATATAGAAGCTCRCGTACCCTTTTTTAACAGAGTCCAGGAACTGCTGGTTTGCAGCATCAGCATAATTCCTCAGTTCACCATCGTTTACCGTAAATCCGTTTTTCCAAAGTTTAATAATTATATCAACCTGTAAAATAAGAAAAAAATTCTCATTGCGTCACTGATGTAAGAACTATTTGACATACTGAGTCCCCTGTGTTTTTAAATCCAGCCACTGAGTTGACAAAAAATACTGACAGAATGCTCATTTATGATCTATTTTGCTCTACCTCTTGGTGCTGGGCCAACTGCAAGGAGTAACTCACATTCCCAAGTATCATCTCTCAGAGTTAGAAACAGACCTTCCCCCATCCCCATGCTTTCCCAGTCCAGGAAGACTGCTTTCTCCCAGCAGGAAACAGAGAAGATTGAAGATGTCGACCTGCTGCAATTCTTCAAGAGCTCTAATTTGAGAGCCTGTACATCTGGTGCCTGCAACACCAACTGCCAGCAGAGTCCAGATGGGTTTGTTGCTGCCTTACTTTGACCATTCAGGAGGATACTCTGAAAACRGGGCATTTAAAGCATTGATGCAGAAGCCTTTTGCTCAGGAAAAGCAGGAACAGTTATCTAAAAATGTTACTTTCAGATAGTTGTACTTTTATGTTACCCTGGAAATTCTGAGAATATGAAAAAAATCAGGTCTTAGGAGGATGAAAAAAATAAATTCTCCGTAATTCACTCCCTTTGTCAGAGAACATTTACTTCTTCAACATGCAGCCTTCACAGTGTTCACTGAAATCTCTCCAMCATCAACTGGGATAGATTTGGAATCATTTTTTTCCCATTTCTCCATTGTGCCATCTGAGGAAGGATAAGTTCATTCAGGTCCGACTCCTGAAATCATAGAGTTTTGACAGGTACGTGGCCACACGTATGGCATATGAAGCACACACAAAGGCAGAATTCACCTCAGCTGGAAATTAGATGGAACTTGGCTTGGTAGTACTTGACAGTCTTGGTTTTTTTCCCCTCCTTCTATTTATGCAAAGTTTAGCTTGTTAGAAGATGATTGCTACATAAACACACAGCATGTGCAAACTGTGAACAGAATCCCTTCTCTTTTTGCTTGGGTAATCTGTCAAAAAGGCATAAAGCCGTAAAAGGTTGCAACTGTTCAAGCAACTTTGGAGAAAGAAAATTCCATATGGCAATTTCTTTTGTGGTTACTTCTCACATTCTTGCACCCTATGATCAATGCACTCTCTTTACCAATAAAGCAAAAGTGCATGAACCAATGCAAGTTACATAGATGATGGAGCATTGAGCTATTCCAATCCTAGCC
Source organism: Nothoprocta perdicaria (assembly GCF_003342845.1). Taxonomy (NCBI): domain Eukaryota; kingdom Metazoa; phylum Chordata; class Aves; order Tinamiformes; family Tinamidae; genus Nothoprocta; species Nothoprocta perdicaria. The sequence continues at coordinate 1,270,292 of NW_020455632.1, forward strand.
TGACTTCCATGCATCCATGTGTCTTTACAGGTGGACAGGAAAATTTACAGGTGGACTGACCCCAAACTGGGTGGGGTAGCTGACAGGCCATAGAGACGTGCTGCCATTCAGAGGGACCTGGACAGGCTGCTGAGTTGGGCAGAGCGGAACCTCATGAGATTCAACAGGGACAAGTGCAGGGTCCTGCACCTGGGGAGGAGCAACAGCAGGCACCAGTACAGATTAGAGGTTGACCCGCTGGAGAGCAGCTCCACAGAGAGGGACCTGGGAGTCCTGGTTGACACCAAGTTAACCATGAGGCAGCAGTGTGCCCTTGTGGCCAAGAAGGCCAATGGGATCTTGGCTGCATCAGGAGTGTTGCCAGCAGGTCAAGGGAGGTGATCCTGCCCCTCTACTCAGCTCTGGTGAGGCCGCACCTAGAGTACTGGGTGCAGTTCTGGGCTCCCCAGTATAAGAGGGACATGGAGCTTCTAGAGGAGGTCCAGCCAAGAGTGACACGGATGATTAAGGGACTGAAGAATCTCTTGTACGAGGAAAGACTAAGTGAGCTGGRCCTGTTTAGCCTAAAGAAGACTGAGAGGAGATCTCATCAATACGGGTAAGTACCTGAGGGGAGAATGTAAGGAGGAAGGGGCCAAACCTTTCTCAGTGGAGGTCAGTGACAGGACAAGGGGCAATGGGTGTAAGTTGAAACACAGGTAGTTCCATCTTCATGTGAGGAGGAACTTCTTTCCTGTGAGGGTGACAGAGCCCTGGAACAGGCTGCCCAGGGAGCATGTGGAGTCTCCTTCTCTGGAGGTCTTCAAACCCTCCTGGATGCCACCCTGTGCTCTAGGTGTCACTGCTGGAGTAGGGGGGTTGGACTAGGTGATCTCTAGCGATCCCTTCCAACCTCAACCATTCTGGGATTCTGTGATAAGACTTGATAGAATTCTTGTATTTGTTTTCCAGTGTGCTGCCAGCAGAACTATCATGTTAAATGTGTTTTTTCTTCATCACCTACCTGATTCTTGACTGTAGCCGGGGGCATGCATATTGCACCAACTTTCTGAGCTTCTTCAAAAAGCTTATCTACAAAATAGTCATGGTTTTGATCTGTGCTATTCAGAATCTGATCATCAGTTCCAGATTTACACCTCCTGCAAAATAAAGACTCAGAAATGAGTTTGTTTTCTTAGAAAACACAACAGAAAACAGAAGCAGCTAACCCAGAAATTCAGCACCTGCAGGTACAAAGGGTTTGTTCCCCTGCACCCAACTTAGTTGGTGTTAAAAAGCTCTGTTACAGCTCTGCATTGTCCCTGTTCAGAAAAAAAAAAAAAAAGACTTATGAAAAAGAAGCTCTAACCGGTGTTATTACTTGCACTTCTGAAGCACAATATAGAGAACAACAATAGCATGAAGCAGAAGGTGAAGCAGAAGCTTCTAAACTTGACATCAGAGCAGGAAATGAAAATTAGACAATTCGTACCTCTAATTCAAGCCATCAAATATTTAATCAAACACCTCTGACAAGCTATCCATTTTCTTAAAGCTTCCTCCTGTTAAAATAGGTAACTTCCTTTAATGTAATTTTTAAAACTTACATCCAAGAAAACTCTCCTAGTATTTATTTCCTCCTATCCAAGCCCTCACCTTCCCAGGGCCAGCATGGAACCACCATTCCTGCCTTTGAATGTACCTTACAGAAACCTGAAAACAACTCACTCAACACTACTTGAACATGTTGAATAACTACTATAATAGGAATAGGAATAAGCAACCTCAATGACTGCCTTTCAGTTCATGTTCTTTGCAAAGGAAGAGGATTATGCAACTTTCGATAAATATTGCAGAAGTTATTTCTATTGGAAATTCAGAAAAGTCTGCTTTAAACAATTCAACAAATCCTATCTCTTGAAGAAAAATAATTTTACATGAAATTCTACAGTAAATTTGAAAAGAACAATGTTTACTTGAATAGCAATTAGACATGTCTGTACAAAAAAAGAAATGATTATTGTTAGCACTATGTTTATGTAACAGTAAGATCACCATCTTTAAACAAAAGAAAATCTCAATGACATCGTGAAATAAGTTTCCACAGTTTTAATTTTCTAACAGAAGAAACCTGAATCATTAATCTAAGTTTACCTTAAAAACATAACTGAAAACCTGTCATCTCCACATTGAACATGGAACGCCACAGTGGGCCAGCAGTTTGTAAGCTKGTCTTTCTATTTTAAGTAAAAACGTTTGTGCAGCTTCTTGCATTTAGGAAACATTCCAGGTATGCAAAAAATCTTTAAGCACAACAATCTGCCTCTTGAAACCTCCAGTTTATGTGCAGCAGATGCAAAAAGTAAACAAAGAATCCTTTCTTCTTTAATTACAAATGTCCTTCACAGTTTCATAATAGAAAAAAATCAGTTAGGAAGGATAATAGCAACAAAATAGTTTGCTTTGGCAGCTCTATTAGTTACTGTAACTATTATTTAAGCAGTGAGGAACTAGCAAACAGAAGACATACTAGTTTGAAATAATTTCTTTTGTTAACACTTCACCAATTTTATTTCAGTATGTACTCAAGTGCAAGTTGATATTTCATTCAAATCTCATCTCCAGTAACATCCCCTATATTCTTTACAGTGTTAACAATTTACCTCTTTCAAATATATACAAGCTTAAAGGTCATGACAAGACAGACACACACAGAGCAATGGGAGAAAGCAAAAGCACAAAGATATGTGTGTGTGGTGGTCAACACTTACCATTCATCCTTCACAGTTTTTATATTGTCCACTTCTTTCATTTTGGTACTTTTCCTAATTATGGAAAGAAGATGGTTAAAAAGAATAAATATGTAGAATGGACAAAATGCATAGCACACTTGACATATTTTTGACGCTGAAACACTGCTTACAGCTCTTCCTGGGTTGACAGGACTCTTAAGCACAAACCTGACCCCCCTCAAATACCCAAAGACTCCAGATGGTTCTTTGCTTTCCTGCAGTTTCTAATTTGATGACACATGAACCAAGCATCAGTTTCGGACACTTAAAAGGCAGTTTTCTTTTTCCTAAATGAACAAAACAAATGCCATAATGAACCATTAAAATAAAAATATAAGATATATGCCCATGTTCATGCTAGGTGAGAGGATTTCTATTTTCTTTTTAAATGAGGGGTATTATTTAAACTCCTGTGATTTTTGGCAACCCTCTCTGTCAGGCGGTTGCAGAAAACTGCATTGCCACTGCAGGCAGTACGTCTGATGACCTTCAGTGTGTGCTACCCAAAGCTGAAAGATTTGCCAGGCTCATTTTCCCTCTCCCTACCCTACCTCAACACATTGCTTCAGCCTCCCAGAAGCAGCACACAGCATGTTATGCTGCTCTGCCATTTAGATAGAGAGAAAATCCTGGATTTGGAAGTACTAAATATACTACAAGATTAGGCGGCTGAGTCAAAAGTGACAAAGAACAGCATATTGGTCTCATTAGAGTCCCTTTTCTGAGCTCTCTGAAAAGAGCGAAAGTCATACAACTAGAGACCCACAAAACAAACATCACCCTAAAACTAGAGAAGGCTGCTGGAGAAGAGATACTTTAAGTTGCAGCTGTATTTAAAGAGCTATTCCTAAGGATTGCTTGGCACAAGCTACACAAAAGACATTCTGCTCCTGGTGGGTTGGGAACTAAGTCATATTTTGCATGGCTATTAATAAGTGTCACTAAGCACTGACATCCATCATGCTCCTGAAAAAAGAAGCATGTGTAGCAAGGCTAAAATAAATAGAAAATGGCCTTGCCATCTGACTTAACAGATGATGGAGAAGTTAGAAAACATTCACTACAATATTTGAAGGAGAGAGAGATACAGACATTCAKTTACTCAGTACTAACTTATATTCTTTGGGAGGTTGCTTGGATATCTCTCCATGTTTGAAAGTTAAAACCTTATGAGAGGCTTTCATCAGAAATATAGAGAAGCCTCCAGAAACCTCCGTAAGAGCCAGGTAGACTCATTCGTGCCATCTGACCATTCTAAGTTTTATAGCTTAAGCAGCCTTCAATTCACAAGGTCCTGTTATACATTAATCAAAGCTCTGCTTAGCATATCTTTGACATATCACACAGATGTGGTAGAGATGGGGTTTTTTTTGTCCTCCTGCTTTTACAAGTGTTCTGCCAGAAGATTATATTTGGGTACATGATGATCTTGTAACCGTATCTGCTCTCTGCACTTGGGACTTGAGCTTCGAAAACGCTGCTTTTTGCTATCAAGATGTAAACCGAATTTAAAAGTGCTTAAGAAAAGTCTTTCTCTAAACTTCTCCCACTTAATTTTCAGCACTGCAGCRCGAAGTGTTTCACATTAAGATGCATTTCTCCAAATCTTTCGCTATTTAAACGCCCCAAAGGCACGAGAGGCACCTCCAGCCACCTGCTGCCGTTGATTTCTTTGCAACTTGTCACCACAGCTGCTAAAGGAAACGGCGAGGCAGCGAACCCGCTCCTCCTTTTGCTGCTCACACCGGCCCCATCGCGCACTATTCAAAACTGGTCAGCTGTGAAAGCCCCTTCCCCTTCCAAGGCACAACAGCAATTACGCTTAAAAGTAGCGTTTGCATTCGCGTGTCAAGGTAAAGACGACAGATTACGTGGCACGTTGGTGTTTGCTGGGGTCAGAAAAGCCGCCAAAGCCCCACACAGGGAGGCAGCGACCTGCACCGACTGACACCCTGCTGGATCCTCTCCCCGCTCCTCAGACACCCTCTGCTRTCCAACAAACCGCTAAAACTGCGGGTGATTTTTCCTTTTTTTCCCCCTTTCTGTGGTAAATGGCATCACAGAGGCGCGAACTTTGCGCCTCGGGAAATTAAACCAACTGGAGGGCAAAGCTGGAGCCGTTGGCGCAGCGGCCTCCGCTGAGGGCGGCTCCGGCCGGACCCGGCCCGGGCCGGCCTCGCTGCCGGGGCGCGGTCAGCTCGGCTCGCGGAAATTAAAAAATAATAAGTAAAAAGAAAAGAAAAAAAAAAGAAAAAAGGGGAGGGGAAAGCGCAGTTTCTCGGGACGCGCTGCGGTAGCAGCTCGGCACCCCGTTAGCGCGGGACCCCGCGCCCCGCCGCTCGCAACCCCGCGGCCGCTGCCTCCGCGCGCGCGGGACGCTCCGCTCCGTTCCGTTCCGTTCCGCTCCGCTCCCCCTGCGCCCCACAGCGACTCACCAGGCACCGCCGCGACCCCCGCACCGCCAACTCGCTCCAACGTCCCGCGCCGCTCCGCGCATGCGCACAACGCTCTCCCCCCCCCCCCCGCAGCGCGGGAACGGGGCGGGCCGGCCCCTCCCCCCGTGGCGGCCGCCATGTCGCGTCCCGCGCCGCCCCCCCCGCCTCGACAGCCCCCGCGCTCCCCGTCACACCTGCCGCCCTCTAATGAGGCTTCTCAATAATTAGCGATGCGAACTGTAAAAATATTTAGAATTAACCTGAACTGAGCAGCCACAACTAGCTAATTCGCGGTAATTAATCGGAGATCCGCTGTGAATTACTAAGTGCGAGCAGAGCCCTCTGAAGCAAAGGTAGAAGGGTCCTATTTGGCTGAAGGTTCTTCYTCGCTGGGATCTCTTCTTGCAGCCGCCTCGTTGTAAGAACTAAAATATGAAAAATACTGAAAAATATGAATACTGAAAATACTGAAAAAATACTGAAAAATATTACTGAAAAATATGACTGAAATAAGATCTTGGATACCAGGTCAGTGAAGGYGAGTAAAAGGAGTGAAATCTGGCCCTTAATTTGGCAGCTATAACTCAGTTTTCTTTGTCACAACACACACCTTCTTGAAGGATAATTTTTAGTAATTGTGAAGCTGTAGCTGGATGAGATCCAACTACAGCTTATGCCTCCGAATCTTCTCTGAAAACAGATACTTCCCTTTTATTTTGGTGCAAAATGTGAAGAGAGTCACTTCAAAATACAGATTTCTAAGTTGAGATTTTTTTTTCAGGGTGCAAATAGCTTTGTTAAATAGAAGTCACTTGTTAGTTACAGGTGTTACTTGATCTCATTAAGTGTGCTGTGTATTTATATATCTACAGCTTATCTCAAATATTTCAAGGAATTTATGTGTTGCTGTGTAAACTTTAGAAACTTACCCTGCAGTGCTGGCTTGTTTTACATTTTCGTCCAATGTTTTAACTACATTGAACCCCTTTTGTTCAACACAGAAGTACAACAACGTGCTTTTGCTTTTGAGCCTTTTCCCCAACAATTTACAGACCCCGGAGTGAGCACAGGAGGCATCAAGCCTGGACATACCTGGTGCAATGATGCAGCCATGCATGGATTTAGAAATGCTGCCTGTTACTGAAAATCAGAGTGTGACTGATGTGCTGACCTACGACAGTGGAAATCAGTGTCCTAGTGAGTTTACTGGTTCCTTAACAGCTCTTTTAAACTCTTCTCCTTTAGCAAAGCTATCAACAAACATAGGAGTATGAGAACCTAAGGAAAATATTCCTGCTTAAGTTTTAGTATAATGTACAAACTCAGTTAGAAGCTGAAAACTTTCAAGTTAGTGTTGTCACCATCTTCACTGGAATTCTTTCAGACTCAATGCATTTCATACAGTGTATTTTCTGGTAACAAATACTACACAAGATGAACAGAAGCAAATGGGCCTTTTCTTACTGTGTGCTGAACAGAAGCAAATAGCACAGAATGAGTTTACTGAAGGGGGAAAAAAAAAGCTATAGCAGGGTATTCATAAGATGGATATGGTGTCTCGTGGTCCTTTGTCATGAGGGATGGGATGCACTGGTGTGGAAGATAACAACAACCCCTGAAGTTCTTATATAATGTGGGGGGGAATCGCAGTGTTGACAAAGTAAAGCAGTGTTTGAGCTGTCACCACCCATCCTGTCATGAGGACAGAAGGCCCAGTGCACAGCAGTGAACTAAAAATGAGCAGAACAATAATTCTGAAGGGATATTTTAAAACTATATATTCAACCAAACCCATTCCGGCTGAAAGCATCGGTTACCTCTAATTAAACATCAACAATTCAGCTATATCGATTGACCTTAACTTGAGACAGCAGTTATTGCCTGAAGCCTTTGCAGTAATGCATGGACATACTCAGACAGAATAGAGGGAAATGAGAATTGTGTAATAGACAGGAATACAGAGTAATTGCTCCATATGGAGAAATTCCAGTATCAAAGACAGCACATTCCTCTGCACAATGTCCCCTTTCCATATACTCCTTGCAGGAATGTTGAACCTTGTAGGCTGCCACACAAGGAGAAACAGCTTGAGGAACAAATGTTTTGGGAAAGCTGGAAAATGGAAAAGTGAGTCATTGTTTTTATGGGCCATGTTGGGTGAATCAGCATTCATAGGGGGGTATTAATTACTCTCGGGCAATCAAGGACGTGCCCACACAGGCTATTGGCCAGCTGCACTGTAAATCCACAAGAAAAGTGCATACAACTTAACTTTTTTTTTTTAAAGTAACAGGAACTACATGAAACCATGAAAAATTCAAGAGAGCTGTTAGTACCAGATAACAAATATGTTTGGAAATAAGCTATGATGTGATTTCCCCAAACAAAGACATACTTTGAAATGAAATTATGAGACAGTGCCGTAGCTTATGAGATAGTTCTTGGATTTGTAGCAAGAAGATACACTCGAAAGCTACGACTGAGGACTAGGGAGATATATGAGCAAATAATGTTTTTGACACGGACCTCGCATCTGACCTTAATCAAGTCATTCTGCACTCCTGTGCCCACAATGTCTCTATGTACTGATGTATTTCATAAAGGCTCATTTATACTCCAGCCATTTTAGGACAGGGTCCATTTTGCTATGAAGCTGCACACCATCCAGCACAGTAACAGGCTGGCGGTAGGACTTTCCTATGATTAATGACCATAAACAGCAAAATGAGCTGATTTGCCACTTTTGTCCAGGACGGAAGCAATTTACAGCACTGAATGATAGTGAAGAACAGTCCAAACGGATTTCCTGGCCTGCAATATCATCAGCCAGTGAATTTCACGCAGTTCTTAGTATTAGAAAGACTATTTATTGCAACCTTACCTCATCAGAAAAGAGAAATGTTTTGGAAGCTGGTGGGCAGATGTGATAAGAAGCTAATTTGGAAATATTAGGAGGTAAATCTCACCACTCCCATTTAATGTCATCTCCTCCCTGATACCGCTTCGATTTGCAGTGGTATTATCTGTTGCAGTGTGTAAGAAAAGCTTGAGATTTGGGAGCTGATAGCAGGACTAAACATGGACTATTTAATTCTAGAATATTACCATTCTACATTTCTAAATGGTAGTCTTCAAATAATGTGTCATCTTTGATAACATATCAAAATGATTGGGAGAGTGACTGTATCACTTTATGTTCAGGAGATACTGATTCTGGCTATAGGACACTGCTTGCTTGATGTTTCTAAGCTTGCATCCCATGCACCTATGCCCTTCAAGGGGAAACCTACAATCTGAGTTTCCTAAGATCCTCTCAGGAAGGGACTTGAAGCAGGTTTACAAGAACCTCGTGAATTCTCTTTATTTCAAGATTCAGCTGAAACCAAGATGAGCTGACAGCACGACAGAGGGAAACACACTAGAGCTTTATTGGAGTCCTGAAAAGATGATTTGATTTCCATTCTTTGGAATATTACACCTCTTTGCAGATATTATGAAGTAATCTCTGGCAAATTGCCCATGGCTGAAGCAAGTGGGAACTCRCTGAATAAAGTCCTTCGGTCCTTGCTACACTGAAACTAATATTAACATCCCAAGTAAGGGATGCAGGACGTTTTCTTCTGTGATAGTCTGCTCCTGATTTCCTTGTAAAACAGGGACGGGTGGCAAAAAAATCTTCCATCTCCAAATATTTCTTGTGCCATCAAATATTACTTGTGGTGCGAACAAGGCTCTCCATCTCTCCTTATCCTAGGTATTTTTTTATTTTTTTATGCTGTTAAGTCCTAATGAGATCTAATTCTTGTTTGATGGAAAGAGAATCTTTTGCTTAACTACTTTTTCATGGTTTTCCCATTATCTAGTGCTCTACATGCAGATGTTCTAGCTTTTTCTTAATATACATTTCAGATATTTACATCTTTTCTGAGTAACTGGAGATAAAAGGGTGTTGGATACCCTTTTAAGGGTAAGCTCCCACATTTGTTATAAATTGGCTTCCTCTGAAACTCAGTCCTTGCCAATGGCGTTTATTTTCAGAAGCATTTAGAGCTGTAAGACCAAACTAGAGAACTTCAAATTGAATCTTACTGGAAATGAGCCCTGCAGAATTTTTGTGTAATATTTAGTGCAGTTTGGCTGCAGTCCTTTTCCATCTCCATTCTTTGTGTCTTGTCTTTCTCAACTCAGAGAGTTTTTGTTTTGTTTTTATAAAGTTGCGTATAGAGTGTTGAAGAGAGTCAAAATGTTTTTTTAATCTCGTTCTTTTTTAATGACACTTGAAACAAGCAACAGATATAAAAAATGTCATCAAGTTAATTCTTGGATTAGGGAAATTACTCTAAATCCATTTCTGTAGTACTTCATCTTTTATTCTTAAACCACATTTAAATCTCTTAGTATGTGTGATACGATATAAAATATTAATCCTATGTTAAACTGCCTTTTATATTTCAAACAAATAGCAAACAAAACTATCAAGCAAACCTTGTTAAGCTATCAAGCAAACCTTGTTATTTATGGTTTATTTATATTGTCAGGACTAAAAATGGAGATGGAGCTTACGTGGCCTCTATAAAGCTGAAAGCTGTTTCAGTCAAAATAACTAGCCATGTTTTACAAGAGAAACAAGACAACCAAGAAACCTGAAAATAAAACCATCTGCCAAAAACAAACAAGAGAGTAAACACCCAARCTGAAACATGTCTTCACATGTTCCCTGCTATGCTAACATAATGGGAAGAAAGCATTAAAAACGTTCAAAGCAGCGAGCAGGGATTTTTAACTACATCAGTCCCGCCACAAGAGTAATCCCCCTGGCGTCAGAAAGAGCAGGGTTCACAGGAGAGAGATGAGAACTACAGGAAAAAAGGACACAATTATGGTCAAAATATTTAGTAAATATAAAATAAACAACTTGCAAGTTATGGGTTGGCTGCTGCTTGAGGCAGATCTAGAGAGGCACCCAAGTAAATCAATTTGCTTGCATAACGATAAAGTTTATTTTACTTATAAAAAGTCATCAKCATTCATGAAAGGGGCAGTGCTGGTTTGAATCAGGCATGTTGCAAACAGATGTTATGCAAGCTCCCCCACACAGGCCTGCCAGCCCGTTATAATCCAGTTATGACACTCAATACAGCTGCAGTCGGGGCCCTTTTTTAGGCCACAGATTGATCTGGTGCCCTTGCAGAATGGGCATAAGATTTCTGTGATACAGACAAAAAAAAAAAAAAAAAAAAAAAAAAAAAAAAAAAAAAAAATCAAGGTCTTTTTTTTTTGTTTTCAGACAACAGGATTTGGATTCAATATCTGACTTATCAGTATAATGGAAGAGAACTAAAAAAGTACCTTATGTGTCATCATGATTATGTGAGACTGGCTGTTCCCAGGGAGCTTCTCCCTTCAATGTAAGGGACAGTCTCCTGCAGTTTCCTTCTATTCCAGCTCTTCAAGGTAAAAGCAAACTGGTTTCCAACTATCATTTTCAAAACATTTAAGTTTTTAATGAAATTATTCTCAAAACCTGTAAGTTTTTAATGAAGCTATTCCTTTAGCCTGCAAGCCTGTGGAATGATGACGCTCTTTCATAACTATCAAGCATGGTTAATGAATAAATGAATAAAATGATATGAAACATAACAAAACCAATCTCACTGAGCAGAACCACTCAGTTTCAAGTGACYTTCTAGATTCTTAAACAGGATATAATTTAAGTTGCTAATAAGAACTAATAGCTCAACATAAAGAGTGCAAGATGAGACAAAGAAGCTAATTCCTATGGTCAAAACACTCTGTATCTTGCACTGTCTCATAAAAATGAAAGTTTATCTGTGTACTCAGTAAGAAAACATTTGCTTGGAAAATTGAGTAGGCCCTTATTCAATATCCTAAGAACATCGTTGCATTTAATATTTTATATATATATATATATATATGCACCACCTTGCATTTGCAGATTCTATTGATGAAAAGGAAGATGCGGGAGGTAAAACAAAGTAGCAAGTTTCTCCATTTATTGTTCTTTACCACTGTTCTTTCCCTTTCTATCTTTAAAAAGTGCTTTGATAAACCTTGCTTGAGGCTCAGAGCCTCGTGATCAGTAGTTTTCTTATCCTATTTTTGTTCTTGGGGAAGAAGAAAGCACTGAAATAACCTGCCTAGGAAAGCCAAACAAATGCAAAAAAAAAAAAAAAAAAAAAAAAAAAAAAAAAAAAAA
>NW_020455632.1:1282905-1287272 GCF_003342845.1 Nothoprocta perdicaria
GCGGGGCGCAGCTCCCCCCGCGGCCGCGCCCGGCACTGCGCCCGCCGCCAGACAAAAGTTGCGAGCCGCGGCCCCGCTCCCTGCCCGCTTATTTACTTAGGGCTGCGCGTTGCTGCCGTTGTTATTGTTCCTCCCAACGCCCGCCGCGCCTGGACGGTGCAGGGGGCAGCCGCGGGCGCCCCCCGCCGCGCTGGCTGTGCTTAGTTAAACGTTTTCCCGACATGCGCGACCATCAAGGCTCGGCTTGCGCCGGCTCGCGGCCCACGAACCCGCAGCCTCGCTTGGAAGCCGCTTYGGGGGCAACGGGAGCACGGGGAGCGCTCGGGAGCCGCTTTCGCTTCCCCAAAACGCCCCGTTTTCCCCTCTTCCTTCGCTCCCCCCTCACTTTCTCCTCAGCGCGCCCCGTTCCTTCCTTCCCCCTCCTCCCTTCCCGCTGCAGCTGCGCCAGGGCCGCGGGGATGTTGCCCCGCGCTCCGCAGGGCTGTGCCCGCGCGCCGTTCCCGTTTGTCCGCGCGCGCCTCCCGCGCTCGTTCCCGTTTGTCCGCGCGCGCCTCCCGCGCTCGTTCCCGTTTGTCCGCGCGCGCCTCCCGCGCKCGTTCCCGTTTGTCCGCGCGCGCCTCCCGCGCKCGTTCCCGTTTGTCCGCGCGCGCCTCCCGCGCTGGTTGCGGAGACCGGGGCAGCCCTCGGTGCGCTGCGAGTTTTCGCTGCTTAAAAAATAACAACGTGGGCTTCTGTCCAAGCGTTTTTCATCTCTAAGCCTTAGTTTTACGCTGCAAAGTTAGTGTGCAAGTTGCTGTCATGGTGCGAAAGTGCACAAAATACTGTCAGAAACTCAATAAATACAGGCCAGGATAATTCTCCCAAAGCTATTTTATTTTATTTATTTTATTTATTTTATTTATTTTATTTATTTTATTTATTTTATTTATTTTATTTATTTTATTTATTTTATTTATTTTATTTATTTTATTTTATTTTATTTTATTTTATTTTATTTTATTTTATTTATTTTATTTTATTTTATTTTATTTTATTTTTACTAAAGATAAGTGTATATTTTTGGCGTGGTGGAATGGGCTTGTTTCACTGCACAGCAAATTTGATGTTTTCCAGAGTTTGTAGGTTGACAGAGCATCTTTCTGAGCTCCACAAAGCAGCTTCAAAGGTGAATAGATGGAGCAGTGGGAGCAGAGTCCTTGCTTTTGGAAGTGACCATCGGAGGCAGACACACCTTGCGCAGGAACAGGCGAAGGATCGGGGTTGTGTGTGTGTAGCTGAACGGTGACTGTCAGGCRGAAACGCTCCTTAGCAGCAGTGCCTGCGATTGCCTTCGTGGAGGTGTTGTCAGAGCGCTGGGGTTGTGCCCTGTTAGCCACTAAAGCCCAGTTTGTAATCCAGTGTTATCCTGTGTGGTGTTGATTAGGCCTGACGAAACAGATGAGGAGCTCAGAGCTCCTCTACCCATTTCCAGATTTTTCCCCCTCTTGTGATTTTCTGGAAGTTGTTTCTTTTTACACATTTGCAAGGGTAGCCTTGAACCTCTTCTCTCCCAGCACAGGATGTAAACAGACTTTAAATCCCAAATATCTAGTGTTCAGGTTTGACTTTATGTTGAGTTATATGTTAGTAGCATCCCTTTTTCTTTAAGTTGAAGGCAACAGATACTTGGTGAAAATGGACCATAATAATCTAAATACCTTAACCGTATTCTCTGTCTTCTCTCAAACGTTGCTTTCCATAAGATGAGAGTCAGGAAATACTACAGTAATTCTGATTCCCATCTTTGAAAAAGCAGTGAGCATCTTGCTCTTTCCCAAGAGATTTGTTGGGGATGTGTCCAGTCTCTGAAAGATAAACTATGTTAAATTATTGAATGGTGACTGCAGTTCAGTAATTGAGATGAATGCAGTTGCGTCCACTTCCCAGAAGCCAGATTAAAACTAGCAAAATCCCTTGCTAATTGGATCAAGGAGCCGAGAGGTTTATTTTCTGAAATGATGTCATACCAGGGTGACATATAGGGGATATGGAGGGGAAAAAGTGGGATATTATTGTAACAAATGCACAAATTCAGTGGATTGTATCAAGTCTACAAAAGATAGAGGGTAATTGTGAGTGTAAGTGGTTAAATCTGCCTTGGGTTTACCAATGTGTGTATATATATTTTTCAGAAACCGAGTTGTGATTGTTGATGATATTTTGTTGGCACCTGAAATGATTTTTCTCAGTCGTCTTGAAACACGAGCCAAAAAAATGCTGATTGTGACAAATAATGAGCTTATTGTGAAATAAACACTTTTTAATCACAGAGTTGCTGTACTGCTCAGACATTCTGGAAATGTGTACCAGATTAGCTTAATTTAATTAGCCAGGAAAGCATCAGCAGTGCCTTAAGAGCTACTCGAGGGCACTGTGATGATTGTAACGCACCGTCCTAGCTAAAAGTAGCGCTGCCARCAGCGTTGGACGGGCTCGGGAGCCACGTAGAGCTCTCCATTGTGCTTAATTGCTAAAGGGAACAACCCTGGGCTTGTGGATCGGCGTGAGGTGCTGGAGTATGGGGCTGAGCAACGGCCTTCGTGCCCAGCACTAAGGATATATTTCACTATCTCAGGTTGTGATTTATCAGGGTGTAAGAATGAATGTTTTTCTTTCTTCAAAATGCCATAAGGGAGCGTGTTCTGCCGTTTCATAGCATTTTAGCTCGCTGCTCCCTCTTAGTCCTGAAATTTGTCTTTTTGATCACCTTTTGAAAATGTAGAAACTGGACTGCTAAACTATTGTTTCTCTTAAAATCCTAGCTTTAAACATATGCCTTAATTCTTTCTAAAAAATGTTTTCTCCTTGAAGAGCCTGGTTCAGATGAACGTATTTCTCTTGGTTGCCGCCTTTGCAAAGCGTCTTAGTCTTCTGGATGTTTTGTGGGTTGGAATAAAACTCTTAGAAAGTTAAGAGTTCTCCTCCAGTGTAGGAAGAAATTGAAATGTGTAGCCACCTGCATGTGAAGTACTTGAAAGAAAAAGCTCTTCTAGAAGATCTGTGTTTTTAAAGAACTGAATTATCTTACTGTTGTGGTTCAGAGTGAATTTGTATTGCCCCCTAACAGTATCTGGTCATCCTAATCAAGCTGCTTTTTGGGCTGCTTTCCGTCAGTTAAATCCTCGAGCAAAAGGCTTCCCGGCTGCAGCTRAAGCTCCCGTGACAGTTTTGGGCGAGCGGGATACGGCTCGGGGTTGTGTGAGATAATTAGTGCAGGTAATTACGTCCCCATCGCCTCCATCCCCCCGCRGGGTTGGGGAGACGCGGGTGGCGTTGGCATCTCCTGCCCTACATTGTTGAGCGGTTGCTCTACAGTGCAAAACAGCTTCTGTTTTGTTCTTAATGAGGTTTTAAATGAACGTTGTGTGAAGCTTCTTGTAAGTCCCTTCGAAATGAAGGGCCSGGTAAGTGGGCATCAGTGACCTGGAGCTTTCCCTGCTCTTTCAGAGCTGTGAGCATTTTGGGTGTTTCATTTCTAATATATTCCTTTATGCCACTCGTGAACCTAGTTATTGCAAAGAGACAATATTTTTTTCAGCCTCTTTCATCCTATCGCTCTTTAAATTTTTGTGCTCTCCRTGCTTTGCTTGCTTTCCTAAATAATATTTTAACAGTAAGCTCAGGGGCAGGAAAACTTGTCTTTGTTCCTTTTGATGTTTTTTTCCATAGTTTATTTTAACCATTAACTTTACTTTAAACCGCTCAAGTATTGTGTTTATATTTTATTGAGTTCTTTTCCTAAAGAAATGCAATTTCTTCTTGCCTGGTAGCTATTAAAACAGGTCATTTTCAACTATTTGTAAGGTTGATATGTTATCTTCTCTCACCTTTTTGTACCACTGAGCTTGTATGTGGTATAATATCTTCCACTAACAATATATTAGAAGTGATGGCAAACTGTGTAGCTCTGGTATTCCTACCCTATGGATTCCTAAAGGATTTAGGATTCCTGAAGACCCCTATGTGGGACTTCAGGGCTTGTCGAAGTTCCCAAGTTGGTTTTGTAGCCTAGTCTGACTTTCATGTTTTCCTTCATGCTGCTAGTAATGCATGAGCTAACTAATTTAAAACTTTGCTGGAAGGTTTCTATCTAATTGCATTCAGAGCAGTTCCCGTTTGAGCATTTTCTTAGTTTAGAAATGTGGTTTTTTTTTTTTTTTTTTTTTTTTTCAAGCATCACCAGCTTTACAAGAACAAGTAGTTGAACTGAGTTATTAAAATAAACTTCCGAACAGAGGCTCTTCTTCCTGTGCCCTTGGAAGAAACCTCTTGCATCTAGATTTGTTGCCATACTTTAGTAAACCTTGTTTCTATCTATTTGATAACAG